>NC_134690.1:156468852-156768852 GCF_050947455.1 Rhinoderma darwinii | reverse complement strand
CCCCGTCGCCTAGGGCGGGTCGTTGCAAGTAGGCAGGGACAGGGCGGTGGGTAGATTAGGGCTCACTTTCCCTTCACCTCCTTCCTGCCATTACATAATTACAAGCCCTTTACCTAGTCTACCATTTCCCCTACGCTGACACTATCATGGACCCCCTTGAGACCCTGACCCAGCAGATGCAGGGCCTCTCCCTACAGGTCCAGGCCCTGGCCCAGAGGGTCAACCAGGGTGACGCTGCCGTAGTAGTTCCCCTCACCTCACCTCTAGAACCCGACCTCAAGTTACCTGACCGGTTCTCAGGGGACCGTAAGACGTTTCTCTCCTTCCGGGAGAGTTGCAGACTGTATTTCCGCCTTAAACCCCACTCCTCAGGTTCCGAGAACCAGCGGGTGGGTATCATCATATCCCGACTCCAGGAAGGACCCCAAGAGTGGGCCTTCTCCTTGGCTCCTGACGCCCCTGAACTTTCCTCTGTTGATCGCTTTTTCTCTGCCCTCGGACTCATTTACGACGAGACTGACAGGACTGCTTTAGCCGAGAGTCAGCTGGTGACCTTACGTCAGGGTAGGAGACCGGTTGAGGAGTACTGTTCTGATTTTAGAAAGTGGTGCGTAGCTTCTCGGTGGAACGATCCAGCCCTAAGGTGCCAGTTTAGGTTAGGATTATCTGACGCCCTGAAGGATCTGCTGGTTAGCTACCCCTCTTCTGACTCCCTTGACCAGGTTATGGCCCTAGCAGTACGACTTGACCGACGTCTCAGGGAACGTCAGCTTGAACGCTTCAATGTGCTCCCCTCTGACTTTTCTGCGATCCCCCCGAGGTCCCGTCTCCTCGCCCCTCCACGGAGGACTCGGAGGTACCTATGCAGCTCGGGGCCTCCATGTCCCCTCGACAACGTAGGGAGTTTCGCAGAATGAAGGGTCTCTGCTTCTACTGTGGGGACGACAAGCATCTTCTGAACACCTGTCCCAGGCGCAAGAATAAAAAGCCGGAAAACTTCCGCGCCTAAGTGATCATCAGGGAGGTCACTTGGGCGCACAGGTATTTCCCGTTAATGTGAAACGCAATAAAATTTTGCTTCCCTTTCAAGTCTCGTTTGCTGGCCGGTCTGCCACTGGCAGTGCCTTCGTAGATTCTGGCTCATCTGCTAATATCATGTCTGTGGAATTTGCTATGTCTCTAAAAATGCCTTTTATTGATTTACCTTATCCTATCCCTGTAGTAGGTATCGACTCAACTCCCCTTGCTAATGGTTATTTTACTCAGCATACTCCTGTTTTTGAACTCCGTGTTGGCTCCATGCATTTGGAGCAGTGCTCTGTACTGGTGATGCAGGGATTATCGTCTGATCTGGTATTAGGTCTTCCCTGGTTGCAGTTGCATAATCCCACGTTTGATTTGAATACTGGGGAGCTTACCAAATGGGGTAGTGAATGTCTTATGTCATGTCTTTCTGTTAATTCTATTTCTCCCCGGGAGGAGGTAAACACGCTTCCTGAGTTTGTTCAGGACTTTGCCGATGTGTTTTCTAAGGAGGCCTCCGAGGTGTTGCCCCCGCATAGAGATTACGATTGCGCCATCGATTTGGTGCCTGGTGCCAAGCTTCCTAAGGGTAGGATATTTAATCTTTCATGTCCTGAACGTGAAGCTATGAGGGTGTATATCCAAGAATGCCTGGCCAAGGGTTTCATTCGCCCCTCGACTTCTCCTGTAGGTGCTGGCTTCTTCTTTGTGGGGAAGAAGGATGGTGGTCTTAGGCCGTGCATTGATTATCGTAACCTGAATAAGGTCACCGTAAGGAACCAGTACCCACTTCCTTTGATTCCGGATCTTTTTAATCAGGTTCAGGGAGCCCAATGGTTTTCTAAGTTTGATCTACGGGGGGCATATAACCTTATCCGCATCAAAGAGGGGGATGAGTGGAAAACTGCGTTCAACACACCCGAGGGTCATTTCGAATACCTGGTCATGCCCTTTGGGTTGTGTAATGCCCCTGCTGTCTTCCAGAATTTTATTAATGAAATCCTGAGAGATTACCTGGGTAATTTTCTTGTTGTGTACCTTGATGACATACTGGTGTTCTCCAAGGACTGGTCCTCCCACGTGGAGCATGTCAGGAAGGTGCTCCAGGTCCTTCGGGAGAATAATCTGTTTGCTAAGACTGAAAAATGTGTCTTTGGGGTACAGGAGATACCATTTTTAGGGCAAATCCTCACTCCTCATGAATTCCGCATGGACCCTGCCAAGGTTCAGGCTGTGGCGGAATGGGTCCAACCTGCCTCCCTTAAGGCGTTACAGTGTTTTTTAGGGTTCGCCAACTATTACAGGAGATTTATTGCCAACTTCTCGGTCGTCGCTAAGCCTCTTACGGACCTTACTCGCAAGGGTGCTGATGTCCTCCATTGGCCCCCTGAGGCCGTCCAGGCCTTTGAGACCCTCAAGAAGTGCTTTATCTCGGCCCCCGTGCTGATTCAGCCCAACCAAGAGGAGCCATTTATTGTGGAGGTTGACGCATCCGAGGTGGGAGTGGGGGCCGTCTTGTCCCAGGGTACCAGCTCCCTCACCCATCTCCGCCCCTGTGCTTACTTCTCTAGGAAGTTTTCGCCCACGGAGAGTAACTATGATATTGGCAACCGCGAACTCTTAGCCATTAAATGGGCTTTTGAAGAGTGGCGGCATTTCCTGGAGGGGGCCAGACACCAGGTAACGGTCCTTACGGATCACAAGAATCTGGTTTTCCTAGAATCGGCCCGGAGGCTTAATCCTAGACAAGCTCGGTGGGCACTATTCTTTACCAGATTTAATTTCTTGGTTACCTATAGGGCTGGGTCCAAGAATATTAAGGCTGATGCCCTGTCACGTAGTTTCATGGCCAATCCTCCTTCCGAGAAAAATCCTGCTTGTATTTTACCCCCTGGTATAATCATTTCTGCCACGGATTCTGATTTAGCTTCTGATATCGCGGCTGATCAGGGTGCAGCTCCCGGGAACGTCCCTGGGGACAAACTGTTTGTTCCCCTGCAATACCGGCTAAGGGTACTCAGGGAAAACCATGACTCCGCTCTATCTGGTCATCCTGGCATCTTGGGCACCAAACACCTCATTACCAGAAACTATTGGTGGCCTGGGTTGCCTAAAGACGTTAGGGCTTACGTCGCCGCTTGTGAGGTTTGCGCTAGGTCCAAAACCCCTAGGTCCCGACCTGCGGGCCTACTACGTTCCTTGCCCATTCCCCGAGACCTTGGACCCATATCTCCATGGATTTTATCACCGATTTGCATCCATCTCAGGGCAAGTCGGTGGTGTGGGTGGTAGTAGACCGCTTCAGCAAGATGTGCCACTTTGTGCCCCTTAAGAAGCTACCTAACGCCAAGACGTTAGCTTCTTTGTTTGTGAAACACATCCTGCGTCTCCATGGGGCCCCAGTCAATATCGTTTCTGACAGAGGGGTACAATTTGTTTCCTTATTTTGGAGAGCCTTTTGTAAAAAGTTGGAGATTGATCTGTCCTTCTCCTCCGCCTTCCATCCCGAAACTAATGGCCAAACGGAGAGGACTAACCAGTCCCTGGAACAATATTTAAGGTGTTTCATCTCTGACTGTCAATTCGATTGGGTCTCATTCCTTCCCCTTGCTGAATTTTCCCTGAATAACCGGGTCAGTAACTCGTCAGGGGTCTCCCCGTTTTTCTGTAATTTCGGGTTTAACCCAAGGTTCTCCTCCATTTCCCCTGGTTGTTCCAATAATCCTGAGGTAGAGGATGTTCATCGGGAACTGTGCACTGTCTGGGCCCAGGTTCAGAAGAACCTAGAGGCGTCCCAGAGCGCACAAAAGATTCAGGCGGATAGTAGACGTTCTGCTAACCCCCGGTTTGTCGTCGGGGATTTGGTCTGGTTGTCGTCCAGGAACTTGCGCCTTAAGGTCCCGTCCAGGAAGTTTGCTCCCAGATTTATTGGGCCTTATAAGATCATTGAAGTCCTCAACCCTGTATCCTTCCGTCTGGAGCTGCCCCCATCCTTTCGCATACATGACGTCTTCCATGCCTCCCTCCTTAAACGCTGCTCCCCGTCCTGGTCCCCCTCGAGGAAACCTCCTGTTCCCGTTCTCACCCCTGAGGGGGTGGAATTCGAGGTGGCCAAGATTATGGACAGTAGGATGGTCCAGGGCTCCCTCCAGTACCTGGTCCATTGGAGAGGGTACGGGCCGGAGGAGAGGACTTGGGTACCTGCCCGTGATGTTCACGCTGGGGTATTGATCAGGAGGTTCCACCTTCTCTTCCCTACTAAACCGGGTCCTCTTAGTAAGGGTCCGGTGGCCCCTCATAAAAGGGGGAGTACTGTTAGGGATCTGCCAGGTACTACGTCTAGGTATACTCCTGGGATTAATCAATCCACACCTGAGGCCAGACCTGGTCGTCTGACACCATCTCCCACCAACCAGGGTGGCAGGCTCAGGAGTGGGAGAGCCTATCGCGGCCTGGTCAGTCGGAGTTAGCTCCGCCCCCTGTCCTTTATTACCTGCTGTGTTCTCCTCCTCAGTGCTTGTAATTCTTTTGGATTCCTGGCCCCACTGCTGCTTGCTCCAGCCTGCTCCTGCCGTGCTTCTGCCTTGCTGCTGTTCTGCTTAACCTGCTTTGCTTTGCCTCCGGCTTGCTTCCTCCTCCGTGCTCACTTGGGTATACTCCACCTTATCCTGGTCCTGACTACTCATTCACCGCTCCGTTTCCTCGTGGCGTTCCGTGGGCTACTGCCCCTTCCCTTGCGTGTTCCCTGTTTGTTGTCCCGTGCATTTAGACAGCGTAGGGACCGCCGCCCAGTTGTACCCCGTCGCCTAGGGCGGGTCGTTGCAAGTAGGCAGGGACAGGGCGGTGGGTAGATTAGGGCTCACTTTCCCTTCACCTCCTTCCTGCCATTACAGGTAGCTATATCGTTCGCGCTCCATGACCTAATAGTACGTCTCGGGAGTAAGGGCCATTTCGGCCGTCCTCTCGACACATACAGGAGCTGTGACAGCTGCTGTCTCGTACCGCAGCTCCTACAGCGGGGACCGATCGCTGTGTCTCCGCTGATTAAGCCCTTAAAAGCCGCGTTCAATAGAGATTGCGGCTTTTTAGGGGTTAACCTACCATCGCCGGCCTGCAACACGATAGCGGCCGGCGATGGTTACTATGGCAACCGGACACCAAACAATGGCGTCTGGCTATGCCATCAATGGAAGCCTAGTGGGTCCTGACAAAGTTAGGACCGACTATGCTTGCTGTCAGTGAGTAGCTGACAACTCTGATACACTGCACTACGCATGTAGTGCAGTGTATTAGAATAGCGATCAGGGCCTCCTGCCCTCAAGTCCCCTAGTGGGACAAAGTAATAAAGTAAAAAAAAAGTAAAAAAAAGATGTGTAAAAATAAGAAAATAAAAGTTTTAAAAGTAATAAAAGTAAAAATCCCCCTTTTTCCCCTATCAGTCCTTTATTATGAATAAAAATAGATAAATAAACTATACATAATTGGTATAGCCGCGTACGTAACGGCCTGAACTACAAAGTTATTTCATTATTTATCCCGCACGGTGAACACCGTAAAAGAAAATAATAATAAACCGTACCACAATCACAATTGTTTGGTCACTTCACCTCCCAAAAAATGGAATAAAAAGAGATCAAAAAGTCGCATGTACCTAAAAATTATAATGATTGAAACTACAGTTCGTTACGCAAAAAATAAGTCCTCGCACGGCTTTATTGATGGAAAAATAAAAAAGTTCTGGCTGTTAGAATAAGGTAACACAAAAAGTAAATGATTTTTTACAAAACGTATTTTATTGTGCAAACACCATAAGACATAAAAAAAAAACTATAAACATCTGATATCGCCGTAATCGTATCGCCATGCAGAATAAAGTGAATATGTCATTTACAGTGCACGGTGAACGCTGTAAAAAAAATAGAATAAAAAAACAATAGTAGAATTGCTGTTTTTTAGTCACCACGCCACCTAAAAATAGAATAAAAACTGATCAAAAAGCTGCATGCACCCCAAGAAAACTACAATGGATTCCTCAAGGGGTCTAGTTTCCAAATTGGGGTCACTTTTGGGGGTTTTCCACTGTTTTGGCACCACAAGACCTCTTCAAACCGGACATGGTGCCTAATAAAAAGGAGGCCTCAAAATCCACTAGGTCCTCCTTTGCTTCGGAGGCCGGTGCTTCAGTCCATTATCACACTAGGGTCACATGTGGGATATTTCTCAAAACTGCAGAATCTGGGCAATAAATATTAAGTTGCGTTTCTCTGGTAAAACCTTTGGAGTTTTAGAAAAAAATGGTATAAAAAGGATTTTCTGACAAAAATAAATATGTAAATTTCACCTCTACTTTGCTCTAAATTCCCATGAAACACCTAAAGGGTTCATAAGCTTTCTAAATGCTGTTGTGAATACTTTGAGGGGTCTAGTTTCTAAAATGGGGTGTTTGATGGGGGTGTCTAATATATAGGCCCCTCAAAGCAACTTCAGAACTGAACTGGAACCTAAAAATAAATAAAAATGGGGCAATACTTCGCTTCTCCTAATGAGCATTGCCTACTCCAAGATGACCCCAGTTTTGACCGTTTGTAAACGGAGACCCCTATTAGACCGTTTCAGTGCCCGGTTTTCTCAAGCATACACCACCGAGACGTGTATTTCTATTGATGAGTCCTTGGTACATTTTAAAGGGAGGCTTCAATTCCACCAGTACCTGCCGGGTAAGAGGGCAAGGTATGGTGTGAAGATGTATAAGCTGTGGGTTTCAACTGTACTGGTACCTCAGGGGCTTCTGCATACATGACTTAGCACCAGAAAATCCCCTGTAGGCCAAATGGTGGTCCTTTCCTTCTGAGCCCTCCCATGGGTCCAAACGTCAGTTTATCACCACAAATTGGGCATTGCCGCACTCAGGAAAAATTGGCCAACACAATGGGGTATTTTATTTCTTGTGAAAATAAGAAATTTTCAGCCAAAACTACATATTATTGGAAAAAATTAATTTTGTTTGAATTCCCAGCCCAATTCAAATAAGTTATGTGAAAAAACTATGATGTCAAAATGGTCACAACAACCATAAATGAATTCCTTGAGGGGTGTAGTTTCCAAAATGGGGTCACTTCTGGTGGGTTTCCATTGCTTTGATACCTCTGGGGCTCTGCAAATGCGACATGGCACCCGAAAACCAATACAGCAAAATCTGCACTCCAAAGAACACACAGCGCTCCTTCCCTTCTGAGGCCTCCCATGGGCCCAAACGGCAGTTTATCGTCACAAATGGGGTATTGCTGCACTCAGGACAAATTGGGAAACAAAATGGGGTATGTATTTTGTTCCCTGTGAAAATAAGAAATTTTTATCAAAAATGACATCTTATTGGAAAAAATTTAATTTTTTTAAATTTCACAGCCCAATTCAAATACGTTCTGTGTAAAAACTGTGGGGTCAAAATGGTAACAACAACCATAAACTAATTCCTTGAGGGGTGTAGTTTCCGAAATGGGGTCATTTTTGTAGGATTTCTACTGCTTTGGCACCTCAACACCTCTTCAAACCTGGCATGCTGCCTAAAATATATTCTAATAAAAAAGAGGCCTCAAAATGTACTAGGTGCTTCTTTGCTTCTAGGTCTTGTGTTTTGGTCCACGAGCACACTAGAGCCAGATGTGGGACATTTATAAAAATGGCAGAATCTGGACAATACATATTTAGTAGTGTAGTGTTTCTCTGGTAAAACCTTCTGTGTTACAGAAAAAAATTGAATACAATTGAAATTCAGAAAGACAAATTAAATTTGCAAATTTCACCTCTACTTTGCGTTAATCTCTGTGAAATGCCTGAAGGGTTAAATAAACTTTGTAAATGCTGTTTTGAATACTTTGAGGGGTCTACTTTTCAAAATGGGGTGTTTTATGGGGGTTTCTAATACATAGACCTCTCAAAGCCACTTCGGAACTGAACAGGTACATTAAAAAAAAGGCTTTTGAAATTTTCTTAAAAATATGAGAAATTGGTGTTTATGTTCTAAGCCTTGTAACATCCAAGAAAAATAAAAGAATGCTCAAAAAACTATGCAAATCTAAAGTAGACATATGGAAAATGTGAACTAGTAAATATTTTGGGTGGTATAACCATCTGTTTTACAAGCAGATGCATTTAAATTCAGAAAAATGCTATTTTTTCTAAATTTTCTCTAAATTTTGCAATTTTTCACAAATAAACACTGGATATACAGACCAAATTTTACCATTAACATAAAGCTCAATGTGTCACAAGAAAACATCTCAGAATCGCTTGGATAGGTTTAAGCATTCCGACATTATTACCACATAAAGTGAAATATGTCAGATTTGGGCTCTGAGCCTTAAGGCCAAAACAAGGCTGCGTCCTTAAGGGGTTAAGGATAGGCCATCAATGTAAAGCCCCTTCAATAACAAAAAATTGCTATGGAGTGAATACCCTTCTAACTTATAGGGTGTAAATTCTCATGAAACCTTCTACGCCAGTTTTCTGGCGAAGTAAAGTAATAGATGCTGCAAAAGTGCAAAAATTAGATGCCGCAATATTTGCAAAAATGTTCAACTTTGCTACATTTATACTGCTCACGCTACTTTACACCAGTCTTAAAAAAATCCCCCCGTAAAAACATCAAAGAGGGGTTGACCGCTTGGGACCTCCTCTATTAGACAGAGTGGGGAGCCACTAAGTAAAAGCCGTACTTTCTCTGGCACACCCGGACCATCAATGTATTAGATTACATGACATTCATTAAAATGACCATTTTGTAATACTACATTTTTCCTGCAGCAACACCCTTGCTACTAAACAATGCCAGGTCTCACTTTGCATTTTTCATCACCATTTTTATAGCAAGAGAAGTGGTACAGAATTGTGGGTACATTCGTACACCAGTGCGCTTCATGCAATTGAAAGACTATGCACTTTTTTATGAACATTGCAAAGAAGTTGTTTGTGTCCAGAATTGTGGCAGTAGAACGTCCTACACAATGGGGCAGATTTACTACTGTCCTAAAGGGGTTTTCCCATCTTGGACATTTATGGCATATCCACAGAATATTCCATAAAAGTCTGATAGATGTCAGTCCCACCTCTGGGACCCGCACCTATCTCTAGAACGGGCCCCCTAAACCCCGTTCTAGCCTACTCGGCTACCGTTGCTTCGATGGCCATATCCTGGTTAGGTGGTCAGAAGTTACGGAAACAGCCGAGCTCACTGAGCTCTGCTGTTTTCATAACTCCCATAGAAGTGAATGGAAGTTACGGAAAAAGCGTAGCACTGTGAGCTACACTGTTTCCGTAGCTACCGAGTTTTGGAAACAGTGTAGCCCGTCGTGCTACGCTGTTTCCGTAAGTCCCATTCCCTTCTATGGGAGTTACGGAAACAGCGTAGCTCAGGGAGTACTTGACTGTTTCCATAGCTCCCGACCAACTAACCAGGAAGTGGCCGGGAGGCAGCAGAGACAAGTAAGCTAGAATGGGGTTTATTATTGAATATTCAATAGTATATGCGTCCTTAGGATGCAGATACTATTGAACACTATAGCTGTTATGGCCGGAAGAAGGGGAAGGGGATAAGTGAGCCCTGATCTACACACCGCCCTGTCCCTGCCTACTTGCAATGACCCGCCCTAGGCGACGGGGTACAACTTGGCGGCGGTCCCTACGCTGACTAAGTGCAAGGGAATACAAACAGGGAACAAGCAAGGGAAGGGGCAGTAGCCGACGGAACACCGTGAGGAAACCAGAGTGGTCAACGAGCCAGACAGAATCAGGATGTCACAAAGTATACGAACGCAGAGCAAGGAGCAGGAAGCAAGCCGGGATCAGAGCGAAGCAGGATAAGCGGAAGCTGTAGCAAGGCTGAAGCAAGGCAGTAGCAGGTTGGAGCAAGGCTGTAGCAGGGCATGAAACCAGGAAGAATCACAAGCAATGAGGAAGAGAAAACGGCAGGTATAAATGGACAGGGGGCGCAGCTAACTCCGACTGACCAGGCCGCGATAGGCTCTCCCACTCCTGAGCCTGCCACCCTGATTGGTGGGAGCCGGAGTCAGTCTAAGAGGTCCGACCTCAGGTGTCGATTGATTAATCCTGGGAGTATCCACAGAAGTAGTGCCTGGCAGATCCTTTACAGTACCCCCCCTTTTATGAGGGGCCACCGGACCCTTACTAAGAGGACCTGGTTTAGTGGGGAAGAGAAGGTGGAACCTCCTGACCAATACCCCAGCGTGAACATCTCGAGCAGGTACCCAAGTCCTCTCCTCCGGCCCGTATCCTCTCCAATGGACCAGGTACTGGAGGGAGCCCTGGATCATCCTACTGTCCACAATCTTGGCCACCTCGAATTCCACTCAGGGGTGAGAATGGGAACAGGAGGTTTCCTCGAGGGGGACCAGGACGAGGAGCAGCGTTTAAGGAGGGAGGCATGAAAGACGTCGTGTATGCGAAAGGATGGGGGCAGCTCCAGACGGAAGGATACAGGGTTGAGGACTTCAATGACCTTATAAGGCCCAATAAATCGGGGAGCAAATTTCTTGGACGGGACCTTAAGGCGCAAGTTCCTAGATGATAACCATACCAGATCCCCGATGATAAACCGGGGGTTAGCAGAACGTCTTCTATCAGCCTGAACTTTTTGTACGCTCTGGGACGCCTCTAGGTTCTTCTGAACCTGGGCCCAGACTGTGCACAGTTCCCAATGAACGACCTCTACCTCAGGATTATTGGAACTACCAGGAGAAACGGAGGAGAACCGTGGATTAAACCCGAAATTACAGAAAAACGGGGAGACCCCTGACGAGTTACTGACCCGGTTATTCAGGGAAAATTCGGCGAGGGGAATGAATGAGACCCAATCAAATTGACAGTCAGAGATGAAACACCTTAAATATTGTTCCAGGGATTCATTAGTCCTCTCCGTTTGGCCATTAGTTTCGGGATGGAAGGCGGAGGAGAAGGACAGATCAATCTCCAACTTTTTACAAAAGGCTCTCCAAAATAATGAAACAAATTGAACCCCTCTGTCAGAAACGATATTGACTGGGACCCCATGGAGACGCAGAATGTGTTTAACAAACAAAGAAGCTAACGTCTTGGCGTTAGGTAGTTTCTTAAGGGGCACAAAGTGGCACATCTTGCTGAAGCGGTCTACTACCACCCACACCACCGACTTGCCTTGAGATGGAGGCAAATCGGTGATAAAATCCATCGAGATATGGGTCCAAGGTCTCTGGGGAATGGGCAAATAACGTAGTAAGCCCGCAGGTCGGGACCTGGGGGTCTTAGACCTAGCACAAACCTCGCAAGCGGCGACGTAGGCCCTAACGTCATTAGGCAACCCAGGCCACCAATAGTTTCTGGTAATGAGGTGTTTGGTACCCAGGATGCCAGGATGACCAGATAGTGCGGAGTCATGGTTTTCCCTAAGTACCCTTAGCCGGTATTGCAGGGGGACAAACAGCTTGTCCACAGGGACGTTCCCGGGAGCTGAACCTTGATCAGCCGCAATATCAGAGACTAAATCAGAATCAGTGGCAGAAACGATTATACCAGGGGGTAAAATACAAGCAGGATCCTTCTCCGAAGGAGGATTGGCCATGAAACTACGCGACAGTGCATCAGCCTTAATATTTTTGGACCCAGCCCTATAGGTAACCAAAAAGTTAAATCTGGTAAAAAAATAGCGCCCATCGAGCTTGTCTCGGATTAAGCCTCCGGGCAGATTCTAGGAAAACTAGATTCTTGTGGTCAGTAAGGACCGTTACCTGGTGTCTGGCCCCCTCCAGGAAGTGACGCCACTCTTCAAAAGCCCATTTAATGGCTAAAAGTTTGCGGTTGCCAATATCATAGTTACTCTCCGTGGGCGAAAACTTCCTGGAGTAGTAAGCACAGGGGCGGAGATGGGTGAGGGACCTGGTACCCTGGGACAAGACAGCCCCCACTCCCACCTCGGACGCGTCAACCTCCACGATAAATGGCTCCCTTTGGTTGGGCTGAACCAGCACTGGGGCCGAGATAAAGCACTTCTTGAGGGTCTCAAAAGCCTGGACTGCCTCAAGAGGCCAGTGGAGGACATCAGCACCCTTGCGAGTGAGGTCCGTAAGAGGCTTAGCGACGACCGAGAAGTTGTCAATAAATCTCCTGTAATAGTTAGCGAACCCCAAAAAACACTGTAGCGCCTTCAGGGAGGCAGGTTGGACCCATTCCGCCACAGCCTGAACCTTGGCAGGGTCCATGCGGAATTCATGAGGAGTGAGGATTTGACCCAAAAATGGTATCTCCTGTACCCCAAACACACATTTTTCGGTTTTAGCAAACAGATTATTTTCCCGGAGGACCTGGAGCACCTTCCTGACATGCTCCACGTGGGAGGACCAGTCCTTGGAAAACACCAGTATGTCATCAAGGTACACTACAAGAAAAATTCCCATGTAATCTCTCAGAATTTCATTAATAAAATTCTGGAAGACAGCAGGGGCATTACACAACCCAAAGGGCATGACCAGGTATTCGAAATGACCTTCGGGCGTGTTGAACGCAGTCTTCCACTCATCCCCCTCTTTGATGCGGATAAGGTTATACGCCCCCCGTAGATCAAACTTAGAGAACCATTGGGCCCCCTGAACCTGATTAAAAAGATCCGGAATCAAAGGAAGGGGATACTGGTTCCTTACAGTGACCTTATTCAAGTTACGATAGTCAATGCACGGCCTAAGACCACCATCCTTCTTCCCCACGAAGAAGCCAGCACCTACAGGAGAAGTAGAGGGGCGAATGTAACCCTTGGCCAGGCATTCTTGGATATATTCCCTCATGGCTTCACGTTCAGGACATGAAAGATTAAATATCCTACCCTTAGGAAGCTTAGCACCTGGTACCAAATCTATAGCGCAATCGTAATCTCTATGAGGGGGCAACACCTCGGAGGCTTCCTTAGAGAAAACATCAGCAAAGTCCTGAACAAACTCAGGTAGCGTGTTTACCTCCTCACGGGGAGAAATAGAGTTAATCGAAAGACATGACGTCAGGCATTCACTACCCCATTTGGTGAGATCCCCAGTATTCCAATCAAACGTGGGATTATGCAGCTGCAACCAGGGAAGACCTAATACCAGATCGGACGATAATCCCTGCATCAACAGTACAGAGCACTGCTCCAAATGCATGGAACCAACAAGGAGTTCAAAAACAGGAGTATGCTGAGTAAAATAACCATTAGCAAGAGGAGTGGAGTCGATACCCACTACCGGGACAGGATTAGGCAAATCAATAAAAGGCATTTTTAGAGACATAGCAAATTCCACAGACATGATATTAGCAGATGACACTGAATCCACGAAGGCACTGCCGGTGGCAGACCGACCACCAAACGAGACCTGAAAGGGAAGCAAAATTTTATTGCGTTTCATATTAACGGGAAATACCTGTGCGCCCAAGTGACCTCCCCGATGATCACTTAGGCGCGGAAGTTTTCCGGCTGCTTATTCTTGCGCCTGGGACAGGTGTTCAGTTGATGCTTGTCATCCCCACAATAGAAGCAGAGACCATTCTTCCTGCGGAACTCTCTACGTTGTCGGGGGGACACGGAGGCCCCGAGTTGCATAGGTACCTCCGAGTCTTCCGTGGAAGAGCGAGGAGACGGGACCTCGGGGGGAATCGCAGGGAAGTCAGAGGGGAAAACACTGAAACGTTCAAGCTGTCGTTCCCTGAGACGTCGGTCAAGTCGTACTGCTAAGGCCATAACCTGGTCTAGGGAGTCAGAAGAGGGGTAGCTAACAAGCAGATCCTTCAGGGCGTTAAATAAGCCTAACCTAAACTGGCAACTTAGGGCAGGGTCATTCCACCGAGAAGCTACGCACCACTTTCTAAAGTCAGAACAGTATTCCTCAACAGGTCTCCTACCCTGACGTAAGGTCACCAGCTGACTCTCGGCCAAGGCAGTCCTGTCAGTCTCGTCGTAAATGAGTCCGAGGGCAGAGAAAAAACGATCAACGGAAGAAAGTTCAGGGGCGTCAGGAGCCAAGGAGAAGGCCCACTCTTGGGGCCCTTCCTGGAGTCGGGATATAATGATTCCCACCCGCTGGTTCTCGGAACCTGAGGAGTGAGGTTTTAGACGGAAGTAAAGTCTGCAACTCTCCCGAAAGGAGAAAAAAGTCTTACGGTCCCCTGAGAACCGGTCAGGTAACTTGAGGTCAGGTTCTAGAGGTGAGGCGAGGGGTACTGCTATGGCAGCGTCAGGCTGGTTGACCCTCTGAGCCAGGGCCTGGACCTGTAGGGAGAGGCCCTGCATCTGCTGGGTCAGGGTCTCAAGGGGGTCCATGATAGAGTAGGAGAAAGGGTAGACTAGGTATGGGCTTGTGATTATGTTATGGCCGGAAGAAGGGGAAGGGGATAAGTGCGCCCTAATCTACACACCGCCCTGTCCCTGCCTACTTGCAATGACCCGCCCTAGGCGACGGGGTACAACTTGGTGGCGGTCCCTACGCTGACTAAGTGCAAGGGAATACAAACAGGGAACAAGCAAGGGAAGGGGCAGTAGCCCACGGAACACCGTGAGGAAACCAGAGTGGTCAACGAGCCAAACAGAATCAGGATGTCACGAAATATACGAACGCAGAGCAAGGAGCAGGAAGCAAGCCGGGGTCAGAGCGAAGCAGGATAAGCGGAAGCTGTAGCAAGGCTGAAGCAAGGCAGTAGCAGGTTGGAGCAAGGCTGTAGCAGGGCAGGAAACCAGGAAGAATCACAAGCAATGAGGAAGAGAAAACGGCAGGTATAAATTGACAGGGGGCGGAGCTAACTCCGACTGACCAGGCCGCGATAGGCTCTCCCACTCCTGAGCCTGCCACCCTGATTGGTGGGAGCCGGAGTCAGTCTAAGAGGTCCGACCTCAGGTGTCGATTGATTAATCCTGGGAGTATCCACAGAAGTAGTGCCTGGCAGATCCTTTACAATAGCAGAGCCGGGAGGTATCTCCCTGCTCTGCTATCTACTAGGCAAATGGTTCCCAAATGTGGTGCCGCGATAACCCTCCAGGGGTGTCGCGACGCTCCTCTGAACCATGACTGTGCTTTCTCTCTTCCTCCTCACAGTGCGAAGAGCATGTGAGATTTTTTGCTGCCTCCATTGATGGCACCCCCCACCACCCCTTCCTGGGGCCACATACCCCCCTTGTTAGGTAGTGCCACACTCCCCTGTATATAGTGCCACACAGCCGCCTTGTACAGTAGGCAGTACCTACAAGGGGGCTAGGTGGCACTACCTACAAGGGGGCTGTGTGGCACTACCTACAAGGGGGCTGTGTGTGAATGTCTATAAGGAGGAGGTTGTGGATTATGGCACTGTCTACAGGGAGGCTGTATAGCACAATCTACAGGGGGGCACTATCTACAAGATGGGGGCTGTGTGTGGCAGCAAGGGGAGGGGGGCATTATACTGTGTGCAGGCCACTATGCGGACATTATACTGTGTAGGGGCACTTCAGGGGCAATATACTGTGTGTGGCACTTAGGGGACATAATACTGTGTTGGGAAAATTAGAGGACAAAATACTGTGTCTTTGAAGGGGTTATAATATATTATTATTATAATTATTATTATACAGATGTAGCCGTCTTTAACTTTACTTTTAACGCATTAAATAAACAGTGGCAGGATCCCTTATCTTGACTTTTTGAATGACGTTTCATTGGCTTTTGTTGTGTGATATCACGCTGCAGCAAGTTATCAGACTCAAGTTAAACACGTCTACATCTGTACTGTATGTGGGGCACTAAAGGGGAATTATACTGTATGTGGGGCACTAAAGGGGAATTATACTGTATGTGGGGTACTAAAGGGGCATTATACTGTGTGGTGGCACTATATAGGGCATTATACCGTGGGGGTGCATTATACTTTTCTATGGGCCATTTTTTTATGATGAGGTGTGGCACCGAAAGATAATTTTGCACGGGGCGCCATCTATCCTAAGGCCGACGCTGGGTGCGTGTCCCATAAATGTCCAAGATGGGGAATCCCCTTTAAATTTAAACAGCTTAGAAATCGACTAGATGCGCCAAATTCATCACAGTGGCTCATGCATGATGATAAATTTGGCACATTGTGTTCATGCCAAAGGCCAAAGTTTATTTTTAAATGGTTGTATGAGTTAAAAAAAAAAAAAAAAAGGTCCATGTCTGGTATTGCTATCCAGGTGCAGCCCATGTTCAAAGGTGGCGCTACTTCTGGTAAAAGAAAAAAATAAATATATATTTTCTAATCTCATAAACCCCATTAACCCTTTCAGGTCCAGGGTATTTTGAGCTGTCAGGTCCAGACACGGTTTAGTCATTTCTAGTACGCATTAGTTTAATGGCTATAACTTTTTTATTTGTTGGGCTATCAACGTGATTTTTGTGGCTTTTTTGTAAAAAATAACCTATGTTTGTACACATTTTAACTTTTTCTGAATTTTTAGGCTTATAGGTTGTTTATTTTTCTGGTAATAATTTCGTTTTACCCTAAAACTTTCTTAGAGTTTGTCATTGTCTACCGAAATATTTGATGTATTTGATGGAGCTAGCAGTACAGCAATGATTAGAGGAGGGGGGGGGGGATATTTTGTGAAGGGGTGCATATTTTCTCTGTATTAATTTATTTTATTTATTTACATTTTGTTTACTTTTATTTTTGTATTTCTTTTGTGTGTCCCTTAAAAGACAGAAAAGACCACTGGTGGATTATTATAAAAAAATGTTTTCACTATATTTTCCACTGTATCTGGGGCACAGCAGCCCTGTTTCAGTGACCCTGCAGCAGTCTCTTTCTACCGGCATCCTGGTGATCATGTCTGCCTCTTTTCCACACACTCTGCTCATTGAGTGCTGTGTATGTGAGAACAGAGAAGACAGAGAATTGAATATTTCTCCTATCTCCATTAATTTTACGAATCACATTAAATCATTAACTCTGTAAAAGAATGCATAAAAAAAATCATAAAACAACTACTACACCTCACATCTTTAATATAGAGAAAGCAAGTGTATTTGATATAGCAACCACCTCAGTTTTATGTGCAAGAATTAAGTTGTTTACAAATATATGCAAATAACAGAAGAATAATAAGTTTCAGATAGCAATACAAAGACATGCAAGTGTTTCCTAAATTTTTACCTTAAGTGTACCTTACCTTTTTACCTAAAGTGTAACTAAACGTTCAACAAACTTCTGACTTGTCGAAGCGGCAGAAGCGCTTGTGTGAGCGCTGAGCCGGCTTCGTTTCTGTTAGTCTTTTTCTGGAAATCGATGTAGCGGTGTGCGGACCCAATACAAAGTCCATCAGCACGTACACCGCTATATCGGCTATACGGAAAAAGCGCTCACACGAGTGCTTCTGCCGCTTTGTTTTAGCGATTGGAGGGGGTCTCATTGCTTGGACCCACACCAATCAAAACTTCTGACACGTCATATTCTGAAATAGAAAAACTATTTTCAAATATAACGGTGAAAAATGCACTAACCGTCAGTTTCATCAGTCGAAGTGCAAATGAATCATTAAAGTGAAAATGTAGGCTAGGAAGCCATTGACAATTGTAATGTTTTATAACTATTATTTTTTTTTTAATGAGGCAAACTCTTTAAATGCCCTTACTGATTCAAGCAACAATCAGCAAATGTTTTATTTCAATGTTGGGTTGGCCACTAAAAAGCAAAATAAACTAAGTGTCCCAAAAAAAAAAAAGAAGGAAAACAATATGCTTTATATAAAAATAAAACGTATAAAGAAGCAGTAAAATGCATTTAATAATTTTTTTTATGTCCATGTGCCCATTTAAGACCTGTGCACAGCAGACTTGTGTGGGCTGGAATACAAAGAATCAAAAGTGAAGACTCCCTACATGCCTCATTGTGATGTCAGAGGCTCCTAACGTCCCTGTCTGTAATCAGCATGGCAACTTGCCGATTAAATATTTGACTTCTTCAGCTGGCAGCCCTTGTATTAGTGCCGCAGTGTGGGACTGTGTTATGGTCACTTTTTAGTTTCCCCATTCCGTGGTTGGTTTTAAGGAATTTTCATCTCCTGAAATGGTAGAATTCTCCTAGCATTTTAGTAGGAGAATTCTACTGGTCCAAGAGATGTTATGAGTATGAAAAGGGAGAATTCTAATTGTCAGAAGCTGATATCTAGCTTACCAGGAAACAATATCAAAGAGAAATTTACATAGAAAGCGCAGATGGAATAAAAAGCCGAGCCAGTGAAAGACAAAGCTAACGGGAAAGTATGTACAGCTGGCTCACAGTGTGTCTGGGCCTGGTGTACCCAACAGAAAACAAGCAGTGGCAGCTCTAGACCTGGTGAACACATTAAACAGAGAAGCAAAAAGCACGGCGCCACATGGTGCAGGTCAATGGGATAAAAAGAATCGTGAACGTAGTCTATTATGCTCACCACATTGATGTATGATAAAAGCAGTAGATCAATCCACTTAGTGCTGCTGCCAGGATCCAAACCGGTGAACCCGGTGATTACCGCTAGTTAAAACATAGGGAAAAGAAATGGAAACAAAAGGGAGGATCCTATAGGGCGCTGCTGCGTGGTTGTGAGAAATAATCAATGATGATAAATATAAAGATATATAAATAGATATTTATTGAAATAATAAGGCTACGCGTTTCGACGCTGTACTAGCGTCTTCCTGAAGGCCTGAGGAAGACGCTAGTACAGCGTCGAAACGCGTAGCCTTATTGTTTCAATAAATATATATTTATATATCTTTATATTTATCATCATTGATTATTTCTCACAACCACGCAGCAGCGCCCTATAGGATCCTCCCTTTTGTTTCCATTTCTTTTCCCTATGGTGAACACATTGGAACACATGTGGAGGTGGATCACGAGAGCCTCCGTGCAGAGCGCCATCTGACCGTTCTGCTTCAGACAAGTAGCAGAGTTATACTATTCCAGAAGATTCCAAGAGAAACGAAACAAAAACTACAAACCAGGATGAATCTTCACAGGCATACAATAAAACAGGGGGTGGATACACACGTGGGAAAACACTTCTCTGGACCAGACCACAGTCTGGCAGATTTAAAGGTCCTTATACTGAAGGGTTTTAAGAATGACAGAAAGAAAAATTTGGGAATTCAAGCTGATGATAAAATTCCAGTCATTGACACAAGGCCTCAATCTAACACCAGGATTTATGAACCACTACATGGACACACTGTCACATCCCCCATCAGACTGACTCCAGATGCCTTAACTCCTAAGTCATCACCCCTATAACCTCAGTTTTATTGCCCCGGCTTATCTTAACGATGTATCACCTCATATACTAATTGTTTTTGGGTATCATCTTTTAACCCCTTAACGACCTCCCACTGTCTTTTGACTGCAGGTGGTGCAGGTGCTTCATCTACAGCGGCGTCTTTTGGCGTCATTGTAGAAGAGGCTGATGAGCGCTCCTGTGAGCGCTCATCCTCTAACTAGGATCTGTAACTAACAGCTCCTGATCATAGAGAAGCCTGCTGAATACAGCTGGGGTCGGAAAACATTCAGACTCTTGCTGTTTAACCCTTTGTTTGCCGCGGTCCGTGACCACGTCAAGATCAAGGGGAACTCCCCTCTTTGATCGCGTCACTGGAAAACCGGTCAAGTAATCAAAGAGCAGGGAATCCCTCTGCAGTCATCCTTGGGGACTACAAAGGACCCCAGGGCTGTCTGTTCAGTTTGCCTGCTGTTAGGGCACACTATGTGCTGTCCTAACAGCAACCTGTGTCATAGTGACAGTGCAATGTATTAGCATACAGGAGTATGCTAATATATTACAAGTAAAAAATAAAGTTATAAATAAAGTTATCCCTTAATGGGATTAAACAAAATTAACAAAAAAAATATATATATTTTTTTTAAAAAGTATATTTTCGTGCCCCTAAACTAAATAAAAACAAAAAACCTACACATATTAGGTATCTAAACGACTGTAATAACCTGAAGAATTAATCTAATGGGAAATTTCATGTGAAACATGAGTGGGATAAAAAATAAACAAGAAACACTATGCCAAGAATCGCTTTTTCTATATTCACACCGTAAAAATAATTTTTTTCTACCTCCAAACTGTGAAAAATAATAATAATACAATTTCTCCGGCATAAAACAAGGCATCATACGGCCACGTCAATAAAAAAATAAAACAGTTATGGCTGCTGAAATGCAGAGATAAAAACTGAAAAATGTAGCAGGTCATTAAGACCATTTCAGGCCCGGTCATTAACCCCTTTGCGCACGCAGATGTGCTTTTACGTCCGGGTGCGGGGCGTGGTGTTTGGAGCGCACTCACGCGCTGAGCTCGCTCCATATGATGCGGGTGTCGCTGTTCCTGGCTGCGATAGTGATATTCCTGGCTATTTAACCCCTCAAATGCTGCGGTCAATCGCAACATCAGAATCTGAGGCGTTGAAAAGAGAGGACTGCCCTCTCTGACAGCTCATCGCCCCCCGGCAGTGAGATGTGGGGGGGGGTGACAACAGTTGTTATGTCAGCCCAGGGGCCTAATGAAGGCCTCCAGGGCTGCCTTCGCTCTGCCTGTTAAGCCCTAGTAAAAAATACACAATTTTCCCAATTTCCCCCTAAAGTAAAGTAAAAAATAAAAAAGTTAACAAAATTGCTGTAGTGGCATCCGTTAAAGTCTGAACTATTACAATATAGGATTATTTAATGCGCACGGTGAACAAAAAGGTCTACGTACCAAAAAATGGTACAGGTGAAAACTACAGCTAGTCCCGCAAAAATAAGCCCTGACACAGCTCAATGAAAAAATAAAAAAGTTATGGTTCTCAGAATGTGGCGACACAAAACATTTTTTAACAAAACGTTTATTATCACTAAAAGCAGTAAATAAAAAACCTATATAAATATCACCGTATTCGTATTGAGCCAAAGAATAAAGATAAGTTGTCGTATTTACCGCACAGTGAAAGCCGTAAAAACTAAACCCAAAAAACAATTGAGGAATAGCAGTTTTTTTCCATCTTCAGCCCCCAAATAATTTTTTTTCAGTTTCCCAGTACATTATATGGAACTATGAATGGTACCAAAATAAACAACAACTCCTCCCGCAAAAAATAAGCCCTCACACCACTCTATTAACGGAAAAATAAAAAAGTTATGGCTCGAAGGGGTTAAGGGGTTAATGTTGTGCTCTTTTCTAAGTCTTTCATTTGTAAACTTGCCTGAAGAAGGAGCCTGTGTGCTCTGAAAGCTTGCAAACATAATTTTTCTGGTTAGCCAGTAAAGGTATCATACCTATAATACTTTTTTTTTTTTTTGACACTAAAGTATTTAACATTGCATAATTCCAGAAGATAAAATGGAGTATGAATAATAGAATTCTCCTACTCGTCAGAAGCAGGCAAACAGATGGCAGATTCAACAAACTTACAGCAATTGCAAGTTATGGGGCACAACAGAAAGCAGTCAGGCTGTTAGAGAGGAGAGATAATTATATACTTAGAGCCAGAAACTGAGATCCAGGTCTGCCCCATGGAAATAGCAAATACGGTCACCCGTGCAGGTCCTGGACGTCATGCGCATGCGCAACTGGCTTTCTCAGGAGGCTGAGCGGAGTCTCCAATGAGTGAATCATTACATCTAAGAAACTAACGGGTGTGCAGTACACTTATGGCCATGTGGCATCACATGATTCTTTGTCTCCTGACATTTTATGGAGTAGAAGGCTTTTTTGAACCAGGAGGCATTACTTCCCCAACCAAGAAAACAGCACAGAGCTTCTAATGTTAATATTATTACCTATTTTTCCCTTTCCCACATATTAGGGATTAGGGGTCGGGCCGGGGCTCTGAAGCCAGGGGTGCCCATGGCCTCCTGCACCACGTCTGTCCACAGTTACTGTAGAAACTGGGGTCTATCTCGTAAAATACACAGGCCCCTGTTACTACAGTAACAGTATACTTACCTTTCTTACACTTCTGAGTCAGGTCATCTTTGGGGGCACCGCTGGGTCTTGACACTTTCTGTGTCAGTACGTTGTATGTGCGATGCGCAAAACGTTGTGGTGCTGAATGGCATCAGAATCCAGCGTTGCCCCCGAAGAGGACCCAACTTAGGAGCAAGGAGGATAAGTATTTGGATACTGTCGGCTGCGAGGCCCTATATCTAAACCTATTATGTGTAATACGGACTACTGGGGCCTGTATCTAAGCCTATCATAGGTGATCCTGACTGCTGGGGCTTTGTATCTAATCCTATACTGTCTGCTAAGCTGTGTATCTAATCCTATCTGCAGAATTGCTGTACACCACGTTCCAGATTATTATGCAAATGTTATTTTTCGCTGATTTTCCTAAATAGACGATGCAAATGACAGTCAGTATAATCTTCAAGCCATCAACCGTTGGAGTATAATGCAAATTTTATTGAACAAATCTCCTAATGATAACAGATTTTTTTTAGAAGTAAAAAACTCAAAATGCACTGTTTCAAATTATTATGCACAACAGATATCAAAACATTTTAAAGGTTGTAAAGAGAACTAAAATGGTAATTTGTTGAATGTGCAGCATCAGGAGGACATATTTACAGAAATCAAAAGCTCTTTCAATCCCAAAAAAATTAGCAGGCCAAGTTACATGTTAACATAGGACCCTTCTTTGATATCACTTTCACAATTCTTGCATCCATTGAATTTGTGAGTATTTGGACAGTTTCTGCTTGAATATCTTTGCAGGATGTCAGAATAGCCTCCCAGAGCTTCTGTTTTGATGTGAACTGCCTCCCACCCTCATAGATATTTTGCTTGAGGATGCTCCAAAGGTTCTCAATAGGGTGGAGGTCAGGGGAACATGGGGGCCACACCATGAGTTTCTCTCCTTTTATGCCCATAGCAGCCAATGACACAGAGGTATTCTTTGCAGCATGAGATAGTGCATTGTCATGCATGAAGATAATTTTGCTACGGAAGGCACTGTTTTTCTTTTTGTACCATGGAAGAAAGTGGTCAGTCATAAACTCGTCGTACTTTGCAGAGGTCATTTTCACACCGTCAGGGACCCTAAAGGGGCCTACCAGCTCTCTCCCCATGATTCCAGCCCAAAACATGACTCCACCGCCTCCTTGCTGACGTCGCAGCCTTGTTGGGACATCCACCAACCATCCGCTACTCCATCCATCTGGACCATCCAGGGTTGCACGGCACTCATCAGTAAACAACACGGTTTGAAAATGAGTCTTCATGTATTTCTGAGCCCACTGCAACCGTTTCTGCTTGTGAGCATTGTTTAGGGGTGGCCGAATAATAGCTTTATGCACACTTGCAAACCTCTGGAGGATCCTACACCTTGAGGTTTGCGGGACTCCAGAGGCACCAGCGGCTTCAAATACCTGTTTGCTGCTTTGCAATGGCATTTTAGCAGCTGCTCTCCTAATCCTATTAATTTGTCTGGCAGAAACCTTCCTCATTATGCCTTTATCTGAACGAACCCGTCTGTGCTCTGAATCAGCCACAAATCTTTTCACAGTACGATGAGCACGCCTAAGTTTTATTGAAATATCCAATGTTTTCATACCTTGTCCAAGGTGTTGCACTATTTCACGCTTTTCGACAGCAGAGAGATCCTTTTTCTTTCCCATATGGCTTGAAACCTGTGGCCTGCTTAATAATGTGGAACATCCTTCTTAAGTAGTTTTCCTTTGATTGGGCACACCTGGCAAACTAATTATCACAGGTGTCTGAGATTGATAATGATCCAAAGAGCCCTAAGACACCATCCCATCCATGAGTTTAATTGAAAAACTAATAATTAAATGTTTATGACACTTAACCCTTTCAAGACCGAGCTCATTTTGGCCTTCAGGACCAGCCCCATTTTTTCAAATATGACATGTGTTACTCTATGTGGTAATAACTCCGGAATGCTTTTGCCTATCCAAGTGATTCTGAGATTGTTTTCTCGTGACATATTGTACTTTATATTAGTGGAAAAATTTGGTCAATAAATTAATTGCTTATTTGTGAAAAACACCAAAATTTAGAGAAAATTAGCAAAAATTATGATTTTTCTAAATTTAAATGTATCTGTTTGTAAAACAGATAGTAATACCACACAAAATAGTTACTCTTTCACATATTCCATATGTCTACTTTATATTTGCATTGCTTTTTGAACATTATTTTATTTTTCTAGGACGTTACAAGGCTTAGTACTTTACCAGCAATTTCTCACATTTTGAACAAAATTTCAAAAGGCGATTTTTACAGGGACCCAGTTCAGTTCTAAAGCGGCTTTGAGGGCCTTATGTACTAGATAGACCCCATAAATCACCCCATATTAAAAACTGCACCCCTCAAAGTATTCAAAACAGCATTCAGAAAGTTTCTTAACCCTTTAGGCGTTTCACAGGAATTAAAGCAATGTAGAGGGGAAATTGACAAATGTTATTTTTTTTGCTGCAATTCATTTGTAATACATTTTTTCTGTAACATAGAAGGTTTTACCAGAGAAACGTAACACAATATATATTGCCCAGATTCTGCAGTTTTTAGAAATATCCCACATGTGGCCTTAGTGTGAAAATGGACTGAAATACCGGCCTCAGAAGCAAAGGAGCACCTAGTGGATTTTGTGGCCTTTTTTAAAAATATATTTTAGGCACCATGTCGGGTTTGAAAAGGTCTTGTAGTGCCAAAACAGTGGAAATCCCCCAAAAGTGACACGGTTTTGGAAACTGCACCCCTCAAGGAATTTTTCTAGGGGTATAGTTAGCATCTTGACCCCACAGGTCTTCTGCTATATTTATTGGTGTTTGCCTGTGAAAGTGAAAATCTACTTTTTTCTGAAAAAATATAAAAAAAAAAGATATTTGCAAGGAATAAAGAATAAAAAGCACCCCAAAACTTGTAAAGCTACTTCTCCCGATTACAGCAATACCCCATATGTGGTACTAAACTGCTGTTTGGACCCACGGCAGAGCTCAGAAGGGAGGGAGCGCCATTTGGATTTTGAAGCGCAGATTTTGCTGGATTGGTTTACAGTGCCATGTCGCGTTTGCAACGCCCCGGAGGGAGCCAAACGGTGGTAACCCCCCAAAAGTGACCCCATTTTGTAGACTACACCCCTCAAGGAATGTTTCTAGGGGTATAGTTAGCATTTTGACGCCACAGTTTTTTTGCTGAACCTAGTGGAATTAGGCCGTGAAAATGAAAATCTACTTTTTTCTGAAAAAACATAGAAATGTTTAATTTTTACAATGAATAAAGGAGAAAAATCACCCCAAAATTTGTAAAGCAATTTGTCCTGATTACAGCAATACGCCATATGTGGTAATAAACTGCTGTTTGGACCCACGGCAAGACTCAGAAGGGAAGGAACAATATTTGGCTTTTGGAGCTCAAATTTAGCTGGAATGGTTTTTGGGTGTCATGTCGCATTTGCAAAGCCCCTGAGGTACCAAAACAGTGGAAACCTCCCAAAAGTCCCTTTAGGGGACTGGAACGAGCGATCATTAGGTCGCTGGTACAATACACTGCAGTACTAATGTATTGCAGTATAATATCATTTTTACAGGCTCCTGTAACAGCGCGATCGCTGTTCCTGTCCATTAGTCCCGGGTGTCAGCTGTAATACACAGCGGACACCTGCAGAATATGGCGCGGGCGCAGCGCATGAGCCCGCTCCATATATAACCCCCCGCACCATGACATGCTATTAAGTCGTGGTGCGCTAAGGTGTTAATGCGCAGCAGATGGTGCAAAGTGAAAATAAAAATTTTCCACTGATATGCCATTTTAACGCACAATATGTTGTGCCCAGTTTGTGCCACTGAAGACAAAAATACCTCATACAATGTTGAGCGGGTTCTCCCGGATATAAAATATCATATATGTGGACGTAAGCTGGTGTTTGGGCACGCTGTGGGGCTCAGAGGGGAGGGAGCGCCATTTGGCTTTTGGAGCGCAGAGTTTGCTTGGTAACTGTTCTGTTTGGGGTTTTGCTGGTATTTCAGTTTATGATGTGGGGGTATGTGTAAATTGGGCAGAGTACATCAGGACATAATAAGAGGGTATAATAATTAGGTAAATAAATAATAATCCGCAGATATGTGGCCAATGTCGCACTGATAAATGGCGCCCGATCTTATCCGCTTTTGGACACTGCACAATTTCTGTCGCTATATTCTGAGAGCCAGAACTTTTTTTATTTTTTCTTCACCGGAGCCGTGCGAGGACTTATTTGTTACGTTACAATCTGTAGTTTTCATTGGTACCATTTTAGGGTACATGTGATTTTTTTATCACTTTTTATTCGATTTTTTTGGCAAGCAAAGTGACAAAAAAACAAATTCTGACAATGTTTTTTGTCTTTTTTTTTTTTTACACTTTTCACCGTGCGCTATAAATGACATTTTACTTTATTCTGCGGGTCGATACGATTACGGCGATACCAGATGTATATAGTTTTTTTTATGTTTTGTGGCATTTGCGAAATAAAATCACTTTACGATAAAATTATTTATTTTTTGTGTCACCATATTCTGAGAGCCATAACTTTTTCATTTTTCAGTCAAAAAAGCTGTGTAAGGGCTTGTTTTTTGCGGGACGGGTTGTCATTTTTATTGGTACTACTTTAGGGTACATGCCACTTTTTGATCACTTTTTATTCTATATTTTTGGAGGGTTGATGACCAAAAAAATAGTGATTCTGACATTGTTTTTTTAATAATTTTTTTTGCGCTGTTCACCGTGCGGGAAAAATAATATTATAGTTTTATAGTTTGGGTCGTTACGAACGCGGTGATACCAAATGTGTGTACTTTTTTTAACATTTTCATTTTTTTTCTATAATAAAAGACTTATTATAGGAAAAAAAGCATTTTTTGTTTTTGTAAATTTTATAACTTGTTTTTACATTTTTATAAAACATTTGTATTACTTTATTTTTTACTTTTTACTTGAAGACTGGCAGCACTGATGGCTGCTATAATACATTACACTACCTAGGTAGTGTAACGTATTATAAACTGTCAGTGTGACGCTGAGAGTCACACTGACAGGAAGCTTATGAGAACCAGCATCCGGCTGGTTCTCATAGGCTGCTGTGCATGGCAGACCCGGGGGCCGTTGTGTGGCCCCCGGTTCTGCCTTATAACCGACTGCAGCACCCGCAATTGGCCCCCTGGAAAGTTTGTTGTAGCAACAAACTTTCCAGTTTGTTGTAGTAACAAACTTTCCAGTTTGTTGCTACAACAAGCTTTCCCTGCGATCACATGACCGGGACCTGAACCAATTAGGTCCAGGTCATGTCTCCGGACCAGAGGCAGGGGATAACAGCGCGATCCGGGTGTCAGCGCTACTCTGAGACATCCGGATCGCGCTTTTAACACCCACCGTGAATTCACGTCGGCACTGCACAGAGCCAAGCAAATGGCAACGTGAATATACAGTGGGCGGTCGGGAAACGGTTAAATCCAACGTGCATAATAATTTGGAACACGGTGTATTTATTCCTATCCAGGTGCATAGCTATAGGAATTTGTCTTATAAATATGATGTTTCTTATATAGATATATAATTAATGTACGTATATATATATATATATATATATATATATATATATATATATATATATATATACACACACTTTATTTTTTACTTTAATTTTTTTTTACAATTTGTGTGGATTTTTTTATGGTGGGCAAATATGTCTTGGGACTTGTGCCCCGGATATGTTTAAACCGTAGCAACGCCCCTGGCTGATAGTGCTGTATTAATGGGCCACTTAAGAGACCTAACGATGCAGTTGAAAGTTTCGGACGGGCCGTAAAGAAAAGTTGGGGGCCAAGAAAAACTTTTGCACTCGGGCTCATGAGCCTTTAGCTACGCCCCTGGTTGCCATGTAAGGGTATGTTCACACGGCAGCGTCCGTAACGGCTGAAATTACGGGGATGTTTTCAGGAAAAAACATCCCCGTAATTTTAGCCGTAACGGCATGTGCAGGCGCTTGAACGCCGCGTCCATTACGGACGTAATTGGCGATGCTTTTCCTTGGAGTCAATGAATAACGGCTCCAATTACGCCTCAAGAAGTGACAGGTCACTTCTTTGACGCGGGCGTCTATTTACGCGCCATCATTTGACGCCTCGTGTGAACAGACAAACGTCAGCCCATTGCTTTCAATGGGCAGATGTTTGTCAACGCTTTCAAGCCGCATTTTTCGGACGTAATTCGGGGCAAAAAAGCCCGAATTACGTCCGTAATTAGTGTGTGTGAACATACCCAATACCTCACATCCTCTGCAAGGGCCATTACATGTGTGGCCGCCGGCACCTTATAGATTGGGTGGCTTGCTTTAAAGGGGTTTTCCAGCCACTAAAAATTGATGGCTTTTTCTCAGGATAGGCCATCATTAGCTGATGAGTCCGGTCTGACTCCCGGGACCCCCGCCGATCAGCTGTTGTGAAGGGGGTGCAGTGCTCGTACGAGCACTGCTTCCCCTTTATTTCTACTTGTTCTCCGTGAATCGTCGACACATATGTAGCGGTGATTCACATTTTTGCAGCCTTTTCTCCCATTCACTTCAATGGGAGAAGGCTGCAATACTGTGATTCGCCGCATGCGGTTTCTTCCTATGCGCTTTTCAGGAGAGCGCCAAAAAAAATGCAGCAAAACTGCACCATGTGAATACAGCCTAAGGCCTTATTCACACGAACGTATTTTCTGTCCATGATACGCGCGTGAAAATCACACTCGTCGCACGAACCTATGTTAGTGAATGGGGCCGTTCAGACAGTCCGTGATTTTCACGCAGCGTATGTCCGCTGCGTAAAACTCACGACATGTCCTATACCTGGCTGTTTTTCGCGCATCACGCACCCATTGAAGTCAATGGGTGCGTGATAATCGCGCACGGCACACAGAAACACTTCCGTGTGTCGCGCGTTATTCGCGCAACAGTAGATAAAGAAATGAAGGAAAAAATAAAAGCACTTCCTTCATTTCTTTTTCTAAACTTCAAAACCGCGTGTCAGAAGTATGGCATATGCGTGAAAATCACGCAGCCACGCAGTCAACACTGATGACACATTTAAGTGCAATGCGCGCAAAATGATGCGTTTTTTTGCGCGCGCAAAACGCACACACTCGTGTGAATCTGGCCTGCGGCTGTATAAAAACTTTAAGAAAATCTTAAAATTACACCACTGTATACTGTACCTTGAAATAACAGTTAGGGTATGTGCACACGTAGTGACCAAAAACGTCTGAAAATACAGAGATGTTTTCAAGGGAAAACAGCCCCTGATTTTCAGACGTTTTTTGAGCAACTCGCGTTTTTCGCGGCGTTTTCGCTGCGTTTTTTACGTCCGTTTTTGGAGCTCTTTTCATTGGAGTTTATGAGAAAACAGCTCCAAAAACGTCCAAAGAAGTGTCCTGCATATAATGTATATAAGTGTCCTGCACTTCTTTTGACGAGGCTGTATTTTTACGCGTCGTCGTTTGACAGCTGTCAAACGACGACGCGTAAATGACAGGTCGTCTGCACAGTAAGTCGGCAAACCCATTCAAATGAATGGGCAGATGTTTGCCGACGTATTTTAGCCCTATTTTCAGACGTAAAACGAGGCATAATACGCCTCGTTTACGTCTGAAAATAGGTTGTGTGAACCCAGCCTAATACTGACAGTTTTAAAAGTGTCATGTGAGGTCTTGTTCACATCTGCATTGGAGGATTTGTTATGGGCCTCCGTCTCCAGATTACTGGAGACAATAGCCCAGCATGCTGCACTATTGTCTCTGGTGAAATCATGGACACCCCGACAGAAATGTATTAAAATCAATGGGCTCTGTTGGCAGCCGGCGGGGTCCGCTGTGCAACGGAATGATAGTTGCTTCCGGAATTGCTTCTGTTATTCCTTTGTTCTGCTCCTCTGCTTATTCTGCTCCTCTGACGGAGCAGTACAACAGAACACACTGATGCAGGTGTGAACGAAGCTTAAGAGGAATACAAGTTTTACTATCCATTATACTTCATAACATAATGAGCAACCCAGACTTCTTAAATGACAAGTGCATAGTTATTTTATGTTATCCAAAAACACACATCAAAACTAGAAACCATTTATGGTAATATTTTATCTGCACAAATTTACTCCTCATGTCCTTTGTCACTGAATGATACATTAAACACAGTCTCTTTCTAGTAATGAAAACCGTTGCATTGAAGGAAATATCCCTTTGTATAAAGAGGTGTCTGCATGCTTTTCCAAAGTCCATTGCATTTCCTTGTACTGGCTCTTTGACTTGTAACCAAATATCTTCTTTATGAACAACCAAAGTTCCCGATTGTACACAAATACCTAGTGGAAATTAAAAATGTAAGACATTATCAATAATTAGCAGAATCACATAACTACACCGCTTTCCAAATTATTATGCAAATGTTATTTTTCGCTAATTTTCCTAAATAGTCGATGCAAATGACAGTCAGTATAATCTTCAAGCCATCAACCGTTGGAGTATAATGCGAATTTTATTGAACAAATTTCCTAATTATAACAGATTTTTTTTAGAAGTAAAAAACTAAAAATGCACTGTTTCAAATTATTATGCACAACCGAGATCAAAACATTTTAAAGGTTGTAAACAGAACTAAAATGGTAATTTTTGAATTTGCAGCATCAGGAGGACATATTTACAGAAATCAAAAGCTCTTTCAATCAAAAAAACTTAACAGGCCAAGTTACATGTTAACATGGGACCCCTTCTTTGATATCACTTTCACAATTCTTGCATCCATTGAATTTGTGACTATTTGGACAGTTTCTGCTTGAATATCTTTGCAGGATGTCAGAATAACCTCCCAGAGCTTCTGTTTTGATGTGAACTGCCTCCCACCCTCATAGATATTTTGCTTGAGGATTCTCCAATGGTTCTCAATAGGGTTGAGGTCAGGGGAACATGGGGGCCACACCATGAGTTCCTCTCCTTTTATGCCCATAGCAGCCAATGACACAGAGGTATTCTTTGCAGCATGAGATGGTGCATTGTCATTCATGAAGATAATTTTGCTACGGAAGGCACGATTCTTCTTTTTGTACCACGGTAGAAAGTGGTCAGTCATAAACTCTACGTACTTTGCAGAGGTCATTTACACACCGTCAGGGACCCTAAAGGGGCCTACCAGCTCTCTCCCCATGATTTCAGCCCAAAACATGACCTCGCCACCTCCTTGCTGACGTCGCAGCCTTGTTGGGACATGGTGGCCATTCACCAACCATCCACTACTCCATCCATTTGGACCATCCAGGGTTGCACGGCACTCATCAGTAAACAACACGGTTTGAAAATTAGTCTTCATGTATTTCTGAGCCCACTGCAACCATTTCTGCTTGTGAGCATTGTTTAGGGGTGGCCGAATAATAGCTTTATGCACACTTGCAAACCTCTGGAGGATCCTACACCTTGAAGTTCGCGGGACTCCAGAGGAACCAGCGGCTGCAAATACCTGTTTGCTGCTTTGCAATGGCATTTTAGCAGCTGCTCTCCTTATCCTATTAATTTGTCTGGCAGACACCTTCCTCATTATGCCTATATCTGAACTAACCCGTCTGTGCTCTGAATCAGCCACAAATCTTTTCACAGTACGATGATCACGCCTAAGTTTTCTTGAAATATCCAATGTTTTCATACCTTGTCCAAGGTATTGCACTCTTTCACGCTTTTCGGCAGCAGAGAGATCCTTTTTTTTCCCATATTGCTTGAAACCTGTGGCCTGCTTAATAATGTGAAACGTCCTTCTTAAATAGTTTTCCTTTGATTGGGCACACCTGGCAAACTAATTATCACAGGTGTCTGAGATTAATTACAATGATTCCAAGAGGCCTAAGACACAATACCATCCATGAGTTTAATTGAAAAACTAATAATTAAATGTTTGACACTTAAATCCAATGTGCATAATAATTTGGAACACGATGTACTTAGTGTTATACTTATTAGGAGAAAGCATGGTGTAGTCAGTGTACATAGTATGAGGGTCAGCTCATATCTACTTAAAAATGTATTTACAAGTAAATCAAGTATAAGCTATTAAAGTTAAAGTGGATGCCCAGTTTCAGCAAATTAATATTACTTTTTTATATAATTAAAGTTAAACAATTGTCCAATACAATTTCTGCATTAATTTCTATAGTTTTCAAGATCTCTACTTGTTATATAGTAGGAACATTTATTTTTTACTTCTCATCTTTTTTCTCTTCCCTCTGTCTTCATTGTTGCTGCTACTAATCTGTGCTACTGGGGCAAGATCTGAGCATAAAGAGTCCTGTCCCGCCTCTGGCAGATGACATTATAGTCCCTTTTTATTTCCTCAGCAGATAGGTAACGTGGGGTCCAGAGTAGTGAAGGTATATACTGTGTGAGATCCATAGTAAGCACTCCCTTAGAAAACAATAAAATATGAAATAACAAAAAAGACTGAGTGGGCATGTGCAGGGTTCATATTTTCTATCAGGAAGCAGAGCTTTACAATCCGCAGCATGTCAATTTCTGTTGTGGATTTTAACCGTGGATTTCACCCCTTTACAATATAGAGGGGTGAAATCTGCTATAAATCTGAGGCGAAGTTTGCATGTTACACATTTGTGGCGGATTTTATGTCTATTGTGGACTAAAGCCGGCCATACACATTAGATATAGGTCGGCCGAACACGCCGATTTCGGTGGGACCAGCCAATCGTCCAATGTGTATGGGGGCATCTCGACTCTCTCATGACGACAGATGTCGGGAGAGAGAAGGGTCGGGCATGTTGAATTTGTTTGTTTGTGTATAAGCCACTGCCAGAGAAGTCTGGCAGCTGCTTTCGTCCTTCCCCTATTAAAAACCCATGCACGCTCGGCACACATGTACACTTTATATACCAGGTGGCACCATACTATGCAAGTAAATGTCATAACTCTTCACTTAAGCATGTAAGTGGCAAACAATGTGTAACGTCTATGGCCGCGGTCCGTCGTTCTGACTTACCCCTCGATGGCCGCGGCCATGGACATGTGAGTTCCCTGCAGCGTCGTCCTCCTGTGAGGCGTCGGCACTCACTTCCTGGTATTAAGACTGTCTCCGGAGGGCGCGCGTGCACGCGCGTGCACAGTTTTAAAAGGCCAGTGCGCGCATAATTGCAGGAAGTCTGCAATCAAGCCCAGAATGCCACTGGACTATAAAAAGGGCTCTGCCCTCTTGTTCTTTGCCTGAGCATTGTTCGTTAACCTAAGATTGTCTTGTAAATTGTCTCCTAGTGTCTTCCTGTTCCCAAGTGTATCCAGTATCCCGTGCTGTCCTAGTCAAGTGGGTCCACACCCCGCATCATGACAGTACGCTCAGGCCATGGACCCCGCTGGTCAATTCAAGGGCATGTCATCCTCCCAAGCCATGCAGGCGGACCTGCAGGATCTCCGAGCAAGACAGGATCAGCTTCTTGTGGCGGTGGACTCTATTGCACAGCAGCTAGGGATGCTGGCTGCTTCCCTTCCCACTCCTATGCAAGCTCCTTTAATTCGACCCTCCTGCTACACGTCCTGGCTGTTCCGGTTCGGATCCTCGGCTCTTGCTGCCATTACCTTCTCGGTTCCATGGAGACGCAAGTACGTGGAGAGGGTTTCTGAACCAATGCCATATCCATTTTACCCTGCACGCCCAAGCATTTCCGTCGGATGGAGCCAAGATCACCTTCATCGTGTCTCTACTGTCCGGCAAGGCCCTGGCATGGGGGAACCCAATCTGGGAACGTCAAGGACCCGAGACCCAAGACTTCCAGGGGTTTGTGCGGTTGTTCCGTACTGTTTTCAAGGAGACAGGAGGAGTCTCGTCGGCAGTCACTGCTATCTTTAACCTTCGCCAGGGGGACACCTCCATGGGCAAATACACCATCCAGTTCCGGACCCTGGCAGGAGAGCTGTCTTGGAACAATGAGGCCTTGGTAGCATCCTTCTGGCATGGCCTATCGCCCGAGATCAAGGATGAACTTGCTGCTCGAGATCTACCACCTGCCTTGGACGACCTGATTCTACACGCCACTCGAGTGGACATAAGGCTCAAAGAAAGATCTCAAGTGGTTCGACAAGAGAGACGGCTTCCTAGACTGGCGCCCAACTTCCAGCAACCCCTCTTGCCATCTCCTACTGCTTTTCCGCAGCTTCCGATGCAGGTGGATCGGCTAAAATTGTCCGTTCAAGAGAAACAGCGCAGGCGCACCTCTGGATTCTGTTTATATTGCGGCCTCGCCGGCCATGTCGTGCATCTGTGTCCTCAGAAGCCAAAAAAAAACAACGCCTAGGTTTGGTTGGAGAGACAACCCTGAGCGCTACTGCATTTAATCGAGAACTCTCCTCCAAACTGTTAATTCCCGTGTCCATCATTGCTGGCGAGAGGCCCCATCTGGTCTCTGCTTACCTGGACTCTGGATCTGAAGCCAATTTCATCTGCCAAGACCTTGTGGATCTTCTTCAGTTGCCCACTGTCCTGCTGGAAAGGCCGTTGATCATTGCATCGGTAGATGGACTGCCTTTGCCTGACCCCGTTTTGTCTGTGACCAAGCCATTGAGACTTCAAGTGGGAGCTCTTCACTCTGAGCTCATCTCCCTGTTTGTCCTGTCCAAGGCCGTCAACCACGTGCTGCTGGGTTTGCCTTGGCTCCGTTTGCACGCCCCTGTCCTGGATTGGAACTCTGGAGAGGTTCTCCCAGGTATCTCGAACACTGTCTGGGTCATATCCATGCACCACAGTCTTCTCCGCATCAGTCATTGGCAGGGTTGACTTCTTCTTACTCTATGCTCTCTGATGTCTTTGATAAGAAGGAAGCAGAAACCTTGCCGCCACATTGAGCATATGATTGTCCGATCTATTTGGTTCCTGATTCGTCTCCTCCTCGCGGTAGAGCGTACCCTCTCTCCTTGCCTGAGACCCAGTCCATGTCTGCCTAGATTAAGGAGAATCTGGATAGGGGCTTCATTCATAAATCCTCATCCCCGGCTGGAGCTGGGTTTTTCTTTGTCAAGAAGAAAGATGGATCCCTCCCACCCTGCATTGACTACCGAGGCCTCAACCAGATCATGATGAAGAACAGGTACCCATTGCCTTTGATTTCGGAACTGATTGATCACATACAGGGGGCACATTTTTTTTCTAAACTGGAACTGCGGGAGGCCTACAATCTGATCCGGATTCGTCAAGGTGACGAGTGGAAGGCTGAATTTAATACACATGATGGGCTCTATGAATACCTAGTTATGCATTTTGGCCTATGTAACGCCACCGCGGTGTTTCAGGGATTTGTCAATGACATTTTTCTTGATCTCCTGTATGTCTGTGTTGTGGTGTATCTCGATGACATTTTGATTTTTTCCCCAGATCCAGTAACTCATCAGAATCATGTCCGCCAGGTGTTGCTTCGTCTAAGGGAGAATCATCTTTATGACAAGCTGAAGAAGTGTGTGTTTGAAAAAAAGTATCTTCCCTTCCTGGGTTATATCTTCCACCACTCAGGATGGCAGGCTTAGGAGTGGGAGAGCCTATCACAGCCTGGCCAGATGTAGCTAGTTCCCGCCCACTGTCTATTTATACCTGCCTTTCCTGTTCCTCCTTTGCCTGTGATTCTTCTATTCTTGTTTCCTGGCTTGCTGCTGCTGCTTGTACTACTGATCCTCTGCTTGTTATTGACCTTGGCTTTCTGACCACTCTCCTGCTCAGCGTTTTGTACCTCGTTCACTCCTGGTTTGACACGGCTCGTTCACCACTCTTGTTGCTCACGGTGTCACCGTGGGCAGCTGCCCCGTTTCCCTAGCTTCTGTGTACCCCTGTCTGTTTTGCACTTACTGAGCGTAGGGACCGTCGCCCAGTTGTACCCCGTCGCTTAGGACGGGTCGTTGCAAGTAGGCAGGGACTGAGTGGCGGGTAGATTAGGGCTCACCTGTCTGTCTCCCTACCTTGTCATTACACGTGTCAAGAGAGCCCAGGTGCTCAGGTGACAGCTTCTTTGAGTCGTTTTCTTCTCCATCTAGCCCAGACCATAATGACGACTTCTCACAATGACTGCAGTTTTCTACCCATAACCATCTGTAGCAACACAATTAAATTTGGACCTCAGAACAGACCCTAAATTAAGTCACACCTCAGACCAGATCTAAAAATTAATTAAGACCCCTAAATAAAATTAAACCCAAACTCAGACGAGACCCATATACAAGTTCAGAACCCCGACCAGACCCTCTATATATTCAGAACCCTAATCAAACCCCTGTATAAATTCCGACCCTCAACCAGACCCCTGTAAGAGGGAGCAAGTACGCTCCGATCAGGGTCTCAAGATGGACCCTCAGAAGATAACGGCTGTCCTGGAATGGCCACGCCCCCAAGGCTTAAGGGTCATACAATGCTTCCTGGGATTCGCTAACTTCTACCGGCTGTTCATTCCCAACTTCTCGTCTTTGACAGCTCCCATCTCTACCCTCACTAAAAAGGGCATGAATGCCAAGGTGTGGACACCGGAGGCAGAAGCCGCATTTGAATCCTTAAAAAAAAGCCTTCACGTCAGCCTCCATTCTTCACCACCCTGATGTGTCCCTACAGTTTTCTTTAGAGGTGGACGCTTCCTCTGTTGGTGCTGGTGCACTGTTGTTACAGAATGGTTCAAAAGGCAAGACTGTGTTATGTGGCTACAATTCTAAGCTGTTTTCTTCCGTAGAGCGCAACTACTCGATTGGGGATCGGGAGTGACTGGCCATCAAGCTGGCTCTGCAGAAGTGGAGACACCTACTGGAAGGCACAACTTATCCTATCCTGGTCTTCACGGATCACAAGAACCTGACCTGTCTACAGACGGCTCAGCAGTTTAATCCTTGTCAAGCCAGGTGGTCGTTGTTCTTTGCTCGGTTTCGGTTCGAACTCCACTACCGTCCTGCTGACAAGAATGTGAGGGCCGATGCCTTGTCTAGGTCAGTTGAAACAGAGGACACTGTGGAGTCCCCACAGAATATTATTGATCCTTCCCGCATCTTCTCTGTGAACCCTCTGCAAGTTAGAGACATTCCTCTGGGAAGGACTTTTTGTACGTCTGGCAGACAGAGGATGAATCCTCCGCTGGGGTCACAGTTCCAAGCTGGCAGGTCACGCGGGTGCTCGTAAGACCCAAGATCTAATCGTCCGTCAGTTCTGGTGGCCCACACAGCCCAAAGACGTCATGGACTTTGTCTCCTCATGTACCGTATGTGCAGCAAATAAAGTTGCCCGCTCCAGACCGGCTGATCTGATCCAGGCGCTGCCTGTGCCCATTGCTCCCTGGCAGCATGTCGCAATGGACTTTGTCACGGTTCTCCCTCTCTTTGCGGGTGGCAGTGTGATCTGGGTGGTGGTGGATCGATTTTCTAAAATGGCTAATTTTGTTCCCTTGACTGGTCTGCCTTCTGCTGCGCGATTGGCCGACCTCTTCATTCAACACATCTTCCGTCTGCACAGCTTGCCTTTGCATATTGTCTCGGATCGAGGGGTCCAGTTCACCTCAAAGTTTTGGTGAGCACTCTGCGGTCTCCTCGGTGTAAAGTTGGACTTCTCTTCGGCCCATCATACCCAATACAATGGGTAAGTCGAGAGGGTTACCCAGATTATGGAGAACTATCTACGTCACTTTGTTTCCAGACGGCATGATGACTGGGTGCAGCTGCTCCCGTGGGCAGAGTTCTCCTATAATAACCACACTAGTGAGTCCACCACCTCCAGTCTGTTCTTCATCGTCTACGGCCAACACCCTCGAATACCTCTTCCTGTCTCTACTATATCCCAGGTACCTGCTGCTGACTCTACCTTCAGGGACTTTTTCTGCAGATATGGCAACAGACCCGATCTTCTATCCTGCTGGCGGTGGACCGCATGAAGAGAAAGGCAGATACTAGAAGACGGGATCATCCTCAGTTTCTTCCAGGTACTAAGGTATGGTTGTCTTCAAAGAATATCATGCTGAGGGTGCCGTTCTGCAAATTTGCTCCTAGGTTCCTCGGGCCCTTCGAGATCCTGCTACAGATTAACCCGGTGTCTTACAAGCTGCGGCTGCCTCCTACCCTCAAGATCCCTAACTCCTTCCATGTCTCCTTGCTGAAGCCCGTGGTCCTGAACCGCTACTCCAGGACTCCTAGTTCTGCAGTGGTCCCTGGCGGATCGTCAGGGACTTTCGAAGTAAGGGAGATTCTGGCCACCAAGAAGGTAGGAGGAAGGACGTTTTATTTGGTGGATTGGAAGGGATTCGGTCCAGAGGAGGTCTTGGGAGCCAGAGGAGAACATTGATGCCCCTGTCCTCATGAGGAAGTTCCTCTCCCGCTCTGGTCCCAAAAAGAGGGGGCGTAAGAGGGGGGATACTGTAACATCTATGGCCGTGGTTTGTCGTACTGACTTACCCCTCGACGGCCGCGGCCATGGACATGTGAGTTCCCTGCAGCGTCGTCCTCCTGTGAGGCGCCGGCACTCACTTCCGGGTATCGAGACTGTCTCCAGAGGGCACGCGCGCCCGCCCGTGCACGGTCTTAAAGGGCCAGTGTGCGCATAATTGCAGGAAGTCTGCAATCAAGCCCAGAATGCCACTGGACTATAAAAAGGGATCTGTCCTCTTGTTCTTTGCCTGAGCATTGTTTGTTACCCTAAGTTTGTCTTGCAAATGGTCTCCTAGTGTCTGCCAGTTCCCAAGTGTATCCTGTATCCCATGCTGTCCTGGTCAAGTGCCGTGGTGAAGCTGTTGTCGTGTTCTGCTACTCCACGCCTGATGTCTACCTGCTGCCTGGTCCCAGCCGAGCCCGACTTGCTACTGTCCGAGTTGCCATAGGTACCCTTTCTGGACTATAGACTCTGTACATGAGTTACATGTTAAAGTCACATTCTTTTTTTTATTGTTTCCACAATGGTTTAAATGTTTCATGTTTTTTATGAGAAATTAATATTATTATGACTATTATTAGTATCATGTAGGAAATTGGTGCCTTTACTTCATTGACCTTCTTCCTACCCATACAGCCAATCAGGTTTGTTGTCTGAATACTTTTTGCTTACAGACAATCCCTAGAAGTGACATCATGTTGGTTGCAATTCATAACAGATAATTCCTAGAATTTGAAAACCTCTGATCTAGAGCACACAGAACAAGTGTTTGATCACCTTTTACCTACTTACTAAAATTATATAGGTTTTTATGCAAAAGTTTATAGGGAATAAAAATGACTTACCTCTACACTGTAAGAAGCAGCAAAAAGGATGATAAGCATTCCTAATATTTCTAATCTCCAGTGAAAGGGAGTGCAGACAAGCTGGTAGAGAAGGTAAAATAAAGTGATAAAGTGAACAATATTGTATGTTATTTAATAGCTCAAACTCTTCACCATTGATTGGTTATTAAATATAAATATCAAATTTATAACAGAGTATTTAGGAGATCAGCAGCACAACCAGGTAAGTTTCACAGAGGAGAAGGACAAAAATATCCCAACGAGGGATGGTGCACGCAGAGAGAAAGGCCTAGGTCCAAAAGGACAAATTGTACGCAATATAAGTAAGGCGGGATTCACACGACCGGGTCGTTCCCGAGCCCGAATGCCGGCCGGTAAAATCGGCCATTCTGCCCGGCCGGTTTGCATAAAGTTATGCATCCGTGCCGGGCCGGGCAGATCCGGACAGTGACATCAGCGGCAGCTCCTGAAGGGGAATCCCCATGTGTTCGGGGATTCCGCTTCAGGAGTTTCCCCTGATGTCACTGCCCAGATATGGACAGAGACATCAAGCGCTCTGTCCAGGAGCGGAATCCCCGAAAACACGGGGATTCCGCTCCTTTAAGGAGCTAAAGTGCGGCTAGCACATAGCAGAGCGGGGAGATACCTCCCTGCTCTGCTATAGTGGCGTCGCTGCAGTAGTAGCAGCCGCAGCAGCAGCAGCTGCTGCTACTAGCGGCGCCATCGAAGGTGTCGCCGAGCCAGGGTGCTTTTAACAAGCAGGGGAAGGGAGCCAGCGCAGCGCTCCCTCCACCTGCTGTACACCCCGGCCCTGCCACACCGTGTACAGCGATGCCATTCGTCAGAATGGCATCAACTCCTCCTCCTCACATGCACTCTGCGGTGTGAGGAGGAGGAGATAGAGCGCAAGCTCCGGAAAACCCGGCCATCACTCGGAACACATTCCGGTGATGGCCGTGTAATACCCGGCCCCATAGACTTCTATGGGAGCCGGGCGGCCGGGTGCCCGGGCAAAGATAGAGCATGTCCTATTTTTTGACGGCCGGATTTCCCGGCCGTCAAAAAATCGGTCGTGTGAATAGCCCCATTAGGGGTCTATCATTCCTAATGCAGCCGGGTGCCGGCCGATTTATGAACGGCCGGCACCCGGCCGGGAAACCCTGCCGTGTGAATGAGGCCTAAGAGCAACTGCAGCACTCAAGTTTCCAAAAGATGTATTGGTTTTTATTCACCAAGTAAATAACTTGCGACTTTTCAACCCGTGTTGGGTCTTTATCAAGCATGATAAATTTATAACATATACATCATCTATATACTCAACATTCTATACGGCTGTTTTTACAATATTCATTCCCAGCATTAATTATTCGACTACGCTATTCATTCTGTCAAAATGACGGAACCCTTGCACAACTGACACAAATGGAAACCATTTGCACCGGATCAGTCACCATTGAAACCAATGGTGATGCAAACGGAAACCTATGGTTTCCGTTTGCCTCAGTCGGGGTTCCGTTCTGAACGGAAGCTCCGACGGAACGTCAGACTGGAACCCTGACTCAGATGTGAATGAAGCCTTACTGCTAACTTAGTGTTCACATATTTATGCTCTCCTTTCGCACTAAGGATACTTTATCAGTCATTTATTTATATAGTCATTTTATTATTAAAGGGTTATTCCCATCTCGGACATTTATGGCATATCCACAAGTTATGCAATAAATGTCCGATATATGCGGGTTCTACCTCTGTAACCTGCACCTATTTCTAAAATGGGTCCGTCAACTGACTTACGAGTTGGCTTGGTTTTCCGGAAACAGCCAATTTTGTTTTGCTACACTGTTTCCAAAACTATAGAAGTGAATGAAAGTTACACAGACAGTGTAGAAGAGCAAGTTCGGGGAGCCACTCACTTTTATCAGAGTTACGGAAACGGCGTAGTAAAATGCGATTGGCTTTTTCCGGAAAGCCCAGCCACAGAAGGTAGGACGGGGTAAAGGGGCCCAGTTCTAGAGATAGGTGCAGGTCACAGAGGTGGAACCCGCATCTACCGAACATTTATGGCAAATCCTGCGGATATGTCATAAATGTCCGAGGTGGAAATACCCCTTTAATATAATGTACTATTCTATGTCTGTCCTGTTTTAGAAAACACAATTTGATTAAATAAAGGGGTAAATTAAGGGCCTGCTCACATGAACGTTGGTTTCCATTGAGGGGTTTCATTGGACCTTTCCATTGGAGGAACCCCTCAACAGAAAGGCAAACGGAAACCATAGGTTCTGTTTGCATTACCATTGATTTCAATGATAATGCTTCCGTTGCCTATGGTTTCCGTTTGTTATCGTTGTGTAAGGTTTCCGTTTTGTTGATGGAATCAATAGCGCAGTCGACTGCGCTATTGATTCGGTCAAAAAAACGGAAACCTTACACAACGATAACAAACGGAAACCATAAGCAAAGTATCCGTCACCATTGAGATCAATGGTGATGCAAACGGAAGCTATGGTTTCCGTTTGCCTTTCCGTTGAGGAGTTCCCCTGACGGAAAGCTCCAATGGAACCCCTCAATGGAAACCAACGCTGATGTGAACACAGCCTAAGATCCTAAATCTCCACCCTCATCCTTCCATTCATCCAAGTTCTTTTGCTTCCCCTGGCTGGGCCCTATGGACATATGTATTTTTCAGCCATACTAACTATATAACTGTACACAAATAAAGCAATACACAAGCAGTTTAGTCAGCTCAGTTTTAATTTTTACATACCTCCATGGAATGGTAAAGAGGTTCAATATCAGCAAACAGCATAAACAAAAAGGCAACCAATTGGGTTAATATTAGTATGCAAAATACATCTGCAGAAACAAAAGGCAAGAAAATAGATTAAGAATTTAAGACTAATATTTCTTACCAGTCAACTTATGTTATATTGTTTGCACTAAAAATGCAAGGTGGCCCATATAAGACTCTGAGGTTTAATATCTAGCGCAACAACATGCACCATATTATAATACTATTTCCAGCACTTTTTTAAGTTTTGAAACCACTGGATTATTATTTTTAAGTAGAGGTACTGTAGATAAAATAACATAGGCACTTACAGTTTGTATATATTGGTTTTCTAAAAGGTTTTCCCTTAGAAAACACAAATTCGACAATGATGAGGTTTATCCCACTCACAGGCCACAACGTAGTAGTCAGGAAGTTCTGGGAATTACTGTGTGGCATCATCATTGTTTGGTTGACAGAAGTATCATTATGAAGAAGACAAGCACTGAAAAATGAGAAATATATAAAGTCAAGTGTTATTCATTAGCGAATATTTCAAAAGAATACGAAATCTAAGAACATGTTTAATACGCATTTGAATCTATCATAAGGTCAGCAAAACTGTGTATGTGGGGAAGATGGGACATAAACTGAAATGCTGCTCGTTCTCTATGTAACATAAAGACTCGAGATGATTGAATTTCCCAACATTTTTGGGTCCAATTTTGTAGAATCAGCCGTCTTAATCTGTCAAAATAAATTCGCTGTGAATCGAAAGTGCCCCGATTGCCCTGAAAACATGTGTGTCTGAGTCTCTGATGTCTTTTAGGACTGTAAACTGTTTAACACCAAGCCAGCATTTAATGTCAAAGAGACATCAACATGTATGGGTAGAGGGAGGGATAAATTAAGTGCATTTTGGGAACACTGCAAGGCATTATGAGTAAGCCCTCCCATGGTCATGTGAGCCTTTTTTTTATTCTGTAAAATGACTGCCATTGTACTGCAATTTGTGGGCCACGAACCCTCAAAAGTTAAAAAGTTTGCTGAATTCGCAACTTTTGGGAAATTTGGACTGTAAAATCAATTCGCTCATCTCTAATATATATGTGCGCTAAGAACCTCCCTATTGTAAGTAGATTTAGCAGTAATGCATATTTATTTATTTATATTTAGTGGCTTAGGTGACATTGGTGTTCGCAGTGTGCTGTCGCCATTTTATTGTGTGCTGTATAAATTTGCAGTCACAGGCGTTCTTGCACCTGTATACACGTTTTGTTTCATTTTGTTGGAATGTGTTGTTCAAACTTTTGTGTTGTTTATGTGATTCCTATATGTGTTGTTAGTGCCTCCATTTTTGATCTTGCACTCCTCCCATTCTGCCCTGGGTGATTTCAATTAGTTTAATACTGGTTCCTACCATCCCCAATTATATGTAGACTTAGTCCCAGTTCTGGGTGTATGTGCAGCATAGGTTCTCACCTCATAGACGTCGCCTTGTCGTGGCAGGTGGGCTCACATAATTTAATCAAAATGTTCACTAAGAACCTCCCAATTGTAAGTAGATTTAGCAGTAATGCATATTTATTTATATTTAGTGGTTTAGGTGGCATTAGTGTACGCAGAGTGCTGTCACCATTTTCTTGTGTGCTGCATCTCTAATATAGACCTAGTTATGTAAAATTGAAACAGGATTTTAACTGATCCACCCTGCAGCTAATAAAGTCCTGCGATTACAGTAGTGTCTGCACTGTTTAAAGTAGATGTTCTCTGCAGTGTGAGAGGGGTTAGGGGGAGGGAAATGTAATGTAAGATGCCAGGTTTGTAGAAACAATAAGGACTTATTCACACAAACAGGTGTCAAATCGGCCATTAAAAATTGCCGTTTTTCAATGCCGATTTGTACCCGTGCGGAACCTGAGTTCACAAATCCATCATAGATTTGAGTCTATTGAGAGATCTGTGAAAACGGGCAAATATAGAACATCCTAGTCCCATTTTCTCGTGGGCCGTTCACATGGTCCGTTAAAAAAATGGCTGTGTGAACAGCCCCACAGATGTGCATTGATTTTAATGCAGCCATGTGACAACCATTAAAAAACATACAGACGATTATCCCGTTCGTGTGAATAAGCCCTAAGAACAGCTTCCTGTTTGTGAATTAGGAAGAAAAGATCTGCAGCACAAAACAGTGGAGTTTGAATAGAAAGGTTTTACAAAGGTACTGCACAGTAGGATCTGTGCAGTTTTTATTTTTCACTGAAAGCATGTTTTAGGTAATCTGGAAAGAAATTAATTAAAAAAAGCTTTTCCTTTAGTTGAGCTAACATAGAACTATTAGCTTAGAAGTCCGTGACAATACAAGTATGAGACATGAATGGCAAGCAAGTGGCCTCATTGCATACAAGACACCATAAGCTTATTCATTTAACATAACAATCTGGCTAAATTAATGGAGTAACCGAGACAGTGACACTGCTATAGGTACCCTCGAGAGAGAGAGGGGGCTCAGCCCTAGTTGGCTCCATGCCCTCTGCAGCTGGGTGGCAAGTACGTGTGCAGGACTCATCTCCAGAGACGCTGCATGGTTAGCAACCAAAGGGGTGTCGAGAATTGGCATAATGGTCATGGACAGGGAGGAGGAAACAAACACCAGGCTCTTCTGTTGTGTGTGGCAAAACATGGCACCATAATAGGGGGCTCATTTAATGCCTTCGCGCACCACAACATAATAGCGTGTCCTGGAGCGTGGGGCAAAGTATGAAGCTGGTTCACGCGCTGAACCCGCTCCATGCTCTGCTGGTGTCAGCTGTGTATTACAGCTGACACCCTGGACTAACGGCCAGGAACAGCAAACACGCTATTTCTGGCCGTTTAACCCTTCAAATGCCACGGTCAATAGTGACCGCAGTATCTAAGCCGTTAGAAAGAGGGGCGGCCCCCTCCGACATCCCATCAGCCCCTGTGTGATACGATCGTGGGATGCCGATGGTTATCATGGCAGCCCAGGGGCATAATGAAGGTCTCCCTTCTCTCTGCCTCTGTCAAGCCCTGCCTTTAGCAGGGCTTAACAAGCCTGTGAAAATGACACTATACTGCAATATATTTGTTTTACAATGTATTGTTCAATTGATTTCAAAACACCCCCTTTTCCCATTTTCCCTCTAAAGTAATGTAAAAAATAAAAAAAGTAAATAAAATTGGTATTGCCGCGTCCATAAAAGTCCGAACGGAATATAACATTATTTAACTCGCATGGTGAATGCCGAAAATAAATGAGTACATTGAAAACACCAAATTCGCTGTTTTTTGGACACCTTAGCTCCCAAAAAAATAAATGTAATAAAAGTGATCAAAAAATGGTACCAATCACACTGACCGACGAAAAAATAAAAAAGTTATGGCTCTCAGAATGTGGTGAAACAAAACCAATTATTTTTTAATGAATAAATTTTTCTTTGTAAAAGTAGTAAAATATAAAAATGTTTTATAAATTTGGTATCACCTTAATCATACTGACCCACAGAATAAAGTTAAGTTGTTGTTTGTACCACACGGTGAAAGCTGTAAAAACAAAATCCAAATAACAATGGAGGTATCACAGTTTTTTCCAATTCCACCCCACAAATATTTTTTTTCAGTTTTCCTGTACACTCTATAGTACTTTAAATAGTGATAAAAGTAACTACAACACCTCGCGCAAATAAATAAGCCCTCCCGCCACTCTATTGACAGAAAAATAAAAAGGTTATATATATATATATATATATATATATAATATTTGATTTTTTTATTAAAAATTATTTTGACCTTTTGAGATACATTTTCTTTGTATCCTGCATACAGTGCAGCTGTGTCTTGCGCTGAAACCTGTATCCATGTGGTCAGCAGCACTGACGGGTTCAGTGACAGGATCAAGCTGTTACCGATCACATCTAACTTTATAACTTAGATGTGATCAATAACAGGTTGATCCTGCGTGTCAGAGACATGCAGGACCCGCTGACACTGAACCCGTCAGTGCCGCTGACCTGACAGATTCAGGTTTCAGAGCAAGATACAGCTGCTCTGTATACAGGATGCAAAGCAGCTGTATCTTAAAAAAAATGAAATAATTTTTAATAAAAACTATTTAGAAGGTTTCTGTATACTTTCATTGAAAATATTAATGTTGATTCCTGGGACAGGGCTGGGCTTAAGCAACTACATTGTATTTTTCGTTATTCTGTTGTTCGATCCTTCACTGACTTCTCCTTTTCTGATGGTATTTTGTGTTCGGACTTCTACAAATTTCTGTACATAAAACATGTGCTGGAATCTTTGGATGTCTCTCGCCCACTGATTGCTAATTAAGTATTGTTATTCTTTACCAACTAGCTTCCTAAAGCGAGGGGTATTTCCTTGTTTTATAATATATTTACTGCTTATATCCCGACGGTTAAACCTTCTTTTCTGCTTAAATGGGAACTTGAGTTGAACCTGATTTCCCGGCTGCAGCACTGGTTTAAAACTATGGCGTTTGTTAAGACAATCTCCAAGAGTTCGATACACTGGGCGATGTCGCGCAAGCTTATCTTGAGTTGGTATCTCACACCATTTCGTCTCTCAAAAATGTCTCCCTCTGCTTCAGATATGTGTTGGAGGGGGTGTGGGGAGAGAGATACCTATTTAAATACTTGGTAGGAGTGTGGTTTAGTTCATAATCTCTGGGTTATCACCTTCCAATTAATATCCCGGGTTCTGGAGTTGAGCGTTTCCTTGGATCCTGGTCTGGCCTTATGCTTCCTAAACCTAGATCATATACCAAGTCATGGAAGAACTGTAGCGTGTCTTCTTTTTTTGGCGTCCAGACTCATTATTGCCCGTAAATGGAAATGGGCTGATATATTCTCAGAAGTGGAATTGATAAATCAGGTAAATTTCTCGTATCAGATGGAAAAAGCATGGGCTATTAGAACACATGCTTTAGAAAAATGTAATTTTGGGTGGATATACTGGACAGAGTTCTTAGGACCACACAGTTCTCCTCTGGCCTCTCCCCCTCCCGATCGTAACCCTTTTTTAGCTGAGGAATGTACTGGTTGCGAAGTCCTCTTTATCTTATCTACATAATTCTTGTGACTGTATTGTTGCATTTATTTCTGTACTCACACTGATATTATCGGTTTATTTATTTGCCTATGCTGACACATTCACTTGCAGATGTTATGTTGTCAATTTTGTTTGTTACTGTTAATGGAATCCTTTGTTCTGATTCCTTTGATAACTGCTCGTCGCGTGATTGTTTCTTGTTGGAGTCCCTGCATTATGTCTGTGTATTTTTTCAAAAATGTAATAAAAATTTTATTGGAAAAAAACAAAAAAAAACTATTTCAAAGTTGCACCAAACACACTGATGGACATTTTGAAGGTGTCTATAGCCTTTAAATAATCAAGTCCTATGCCTAATTATTTTGATTATATATTTTGCAATGGAGAATGTTTATAATATAAAGGTCTGATATTGCAGATAGGCGAATGGATACTTTGAGTGTCTACTTAGTTCATGCACAACCAAAACATAGATTTTATCCCAGGGCTGAAAATAAAAACACTTCTGTTTCTAAAATAAAGAAAATAATCTCACCTAAAAACGTTACTTTCATTGTACCACGGTTGCTGCTGCACGAGGAAGAATGCACTGGTCTGTACTATGGTTGTGAATGAAATATGCAGAACCATTGAGAACAGTAAAGGTGGAGAAAGGAGACTCATTGCAGGTCTATAAGGGGCTAACTTTGGAGCAGGGCCAGTTATACTCACTGTGGGAAAATTAAGAAAACAATATATTTAGTAAAAATGGACACACTCTGCACTTGCGTTCAAATCCAAAGTAGTTTTTACAACAGATTATTGAATGCTTTGCAATAATAGTAATTACTACGTTTAATTGTAATGTTGTATTTTCTTCTGAATATAACTGTTGTCAGTATTACACCAGACTGATCTTAATTGAACATGAAATGACTAATGCCACCTTAAAGGAATTGTCTGATTTAGAAAACCCATTTCCATATACCCTATATATGGCATTTCAAATTAATAAAAAGTAGTTTCTTTGTTGAGGGCCTCTCACTTATTTACATCACATCACAGTTTTCTCAATATTTTCGTATTGTGTCTGTATAACTTAGGTTTATATAATAAGCAACTATCAACTATAGAAATATTATACTGTATAATTTACTATATAACTACAATAAATACTGATTTTACAGATTTAGCTGTTAAGTAGCGATATATGACCATAATTGCACCTGATAAATCTGCTATATGACTTGGTAAGGAAATAAAGGTGTATTGTGATTATCAACCACTAGAGGTCAGACAAGCTTAAGGGAACCTGTCACCAGGATTTCACCTATTAAAGAAGCAATACCTGGTGGTAGTGGGCGAAAAATAATTTCTATGTAACCTATAATTACAATATAATTATTTTTTTTAGTGTTCCTGTGCCATATGCTAGTGAGCATAAAAGAGTCATATCTTCATTCCTCAAGTCTTTCCGAGTTAACTCCCTCCATACTTTCGACTCAATGTACTGTTCTGGAGCATGCGCACAACGGGACACCATAGCGGCACATGTGCAGTAACTAGATTTGAGGCCCGGACGAACCAGGGAAGGGTGTCGGACCATACATTATGGGTGCATGTGTGCTATTTCAGATGATATTTCCGCATTCAGGGCGAGCCAGTTTTTGGTGGTGGCTGGGCATAAGAAGAGGAACGAACGAGGCTGCCAAATTATTACCATAAAGGGCGCAAAATGTTTGCAGACCATTATTTACGGTCAGAGGAGGAGTTTAGGAGAAGGGATAAAGGCAATGAACTTTTCACGGCAACGGCCAGCGAGGGGTGAGTAGAGTTCAATAGATGAAATGCTGGTGACAGGTTCCCTTTAGTCAATTTCAGATTTTTTTTATATTACTTACTTTTACTAAACAGTCTAAATATTTTAAACACATTACAAAGAAATAGACAACTTTTACCTCAGTCACCAAAGTAATTAAAGTCATATAATATAACATTACATTTTAAGGGTGGCTAAAATGAAAACCAGGAAAAAAATCAAACAGTTTCAAAAGGACAAAACTATATTTTACAATATATTTTATGAGATTGTTTGATTATTTCATTTTTCTATTTGAAGCCAAATTTTTTTCTAATACAAATGATAGGTTTTCAGCTGTAAAACTGTATAATCTAAATGTCAAAGAACACAGAATCAGAACTATTCTACATCCTGAAAAAAACAGAAGCAGAAGATTGAACAGAAATGACCACATAAGAATCTACTCCTCTTAACTAGCTGAATAGCATATTTTAGGTTAGAATCATGTTTTGTGCGGCTCTGTCATGTCATCAAGCTACATTTCTTCATGAAAACCGTGTTCCCTTACAGATAGATAGATATAGATATATGATATACTGTATGCACACAGCATATATATTATATTTTTATACACATACATACATTACAGATACATATGACCCCAATGAGCTTTTTACCCAAAATGTTTATACCCGAATACTGCCATACAATTCCTTTTACTTCCATTAAAATGCTCACAAAATACTTCCATTCACTGCTCAAATAATACTGCCATACAATACCTAAATAATGCCACGTAACACTGCCATATATTTCAAACACAATAGTATCATTCAATGTTGAAATAAAACTGTATTCAGTGCCCAAATTTTACTACTATTATCTCGAGGCCAGTGGGATAATATGTCCCGGGGCCACTATGTCAGCAAGGGATTTGACATAGGGCTAAACCAAAGAGTGGAGTCTAAGGAAAACCTTGGTATTCACCCTTAAACCCCTATACAGGTATCTGTATTTCACTGCAGGGGAACCCCAGGTCGCTGCCCACAGTGTATCCCTTGGTGACGGCCAATGTAACTGGTGAAGTACAACTCAAGTACAGTAAGTGGTGTCAGGTATAGCAATTAGGTCAGAGCAGGTAGCAAGGTTTGTCACGGGTCACTAGCCAGCGGTCAGGGCAGGCGGCAGGGGTTTGTCAGAGGTCACCTAGCAAAATGTCAGTACAAGTGGTAGGCAAGGATGGTCAAGGATACAGGCAGAGGTCAAACACAGGAATTCCACCAACGATATAGTGGAAAAGATAGGGTTAACCAAAATTGCTTTGGCATAAAGGAAGGGGAGTACCCTTTATACCCAGGACCCAGAAAGGAGCATTGGCAGGGTGGTTGGCCACCATACGCTGACCTGGGAGAAGAGGAGCGGCGTCGGGAAAGGAGGACATTACAACTATACAATGCCTAAAAAGGAAAGGGGATAATAGTAAATTCCCTGGGGTTGTACTACTGCAGTGAAGGTTTACATGCTCCACTCTTAGGGTGTTTGTGGGTGTCACTTGGAAACACTGGCCATGGGAAATTGCTCAGTTTGTAATCAGCTAAAAAAAACAGTCCTACTAACCAATCTCTTTCATAAGTTGTGTATATTCCCAGTGTTCTCATTCTTGTAGCATTTTTCCTATGTTGTCTGAAACCCATTCTTAGAACTAAATATTGTACATCACATTAAAATAAAAAGTCCACAATACTTCCTAACATACAGTAGACACATTAAGATGCCGTTCAACATCTGTCAATCCCAATGAAATCACACTCACTTGTTAGCAAGACTGTGACAGTGATGGCAATGTCCTGCATCAGATATTGGTAATTTCCTAATAATGTTTGTTTCTGGAGAGAAAAGTAATGTAAATAACTATTGTAACAGGTTCCTTGACACAATCAAGGAAAATAGACATATTATACAGTTAAAAAATTTATATCTTATCACATGTATGAAAAAATTGCAGACTAAAGGCTTTAGAAAGTCATAGACATGGAATATTTTATTGCTGTATGTCGTTGACAACTTAAATTAGAAGTTGACAGTGTTTTTAGGCTAGGGCTCTGCAGAGTCACCTGCGGTTTGCAGTAAAATCACAATGTTACCACAACTCGAAGGTGACTTCAATGTTTCCTCATGGGAAAAAAAGGTTACATTTTTAAAAGGTTGCTTGCAACTTCCTTTCACATAAGGAAACCCTAAAGTCATCCACAAGTCGTGTAAATGCTGTTATTTGCTGTTATGCAGGTGAGTCTGACACGCCGTAAAGTTCTACTTTTATTCTCTGTTTCTTTTGCAGTCCATTTTTCTCAAAAACTGTTTTGGATGACAGTGGAAGTGAGAATAGATAAAAAGAAAACTAATTTGCTCATATTCAAAATTTGATGTTTAAATGACTTTGACCAAATTCTTCTGATTCAAACTAAAAATATGAAATGTTAAATACTTTTGTGTCAAAAAAGACAAAAGTATAATAGGTATGATACCTTTATTGGCTAACCATAAAAGTTCTATATGCAAGCTTTCAGAGCACAGAGGCCTCTTCTTCAGGCAGTATATAGAACATATAGTGCATATAGAACTTTTATGGTTAGCCAATAAAGGTATCATACCTATTATACTTTTGTCTTTTTTGACACAAAAGTATTTAACATTTCATATTGTCTCTGGCTAACACGGTACTACACAATTTTTTACTGTACTTCGTCAAACTAAAAATAAAATTTGATAGCATTTTCACAAAAAAACAAACCCTACACTTGAATTGCAATTTAAATTTAAATTAACTTGTGTCCAGTTGGACTTCGATCACTTTACTAAGTTAGTGTGTTAGATGCGTAAAGACACAATGAAGTATATTAGATGCTTGTATTTTAGTGAATTGTCTATTATGCTACTATAACATATTATACCACAATCTAATTACTTCATATTCATAGAACAACTTTGTCTTACCCAGAATAGAAGCAACATGCAAATAAGCTCAACCAGGGTATACATAATGAGGTATTTGAACAAACATATAGAAGTAACAAATGTATTTCTTCCTTCTCTGTATGTCAAGGAAGAAAAAAAAAGAAAGATTAAAGCATCTTTTCACCAAAATAATAAAAACTTAATGAATATTCCCACCTGCTTACTCTTATCTGCATGACTAGCTATCCCTCCATTCGCACGTTAGTGTGATAGTTTAATGGAGAATAAAGCTATACATTATGAATTAACGCACACCCAAAATACACATCAAGATAACTTTATTTATATGGTACAAAATGCACAAAGAATAAAAGCATCTAAAACAAGGAATGGTCCATGTGTGTTATAGCACAGGACCGACTGCAGCACCAACCCATAATAAGGTAGAATCACTGTATACAAAATAAAGGTTCATAACAAATGTAATAATATACAAATTGAATGAAGGAAAAAAGGAAATGTTACTAATAGTTAGAAATATGGAAAAGTGTAAATGCAAATAATTCACCTCAGAACAGAGAAGGAATATATGCAATGTGACTTCATGATACCATAGAACACAAAAAGGTAGGTAATATAAGTAAGGATATACGTGACCCAAATGTAAGCTGCAGCATATGAAGTCTCCCCACAAGTATCGCTGCCTCCTAGTGCAGCTTCGTCAGGGGTAAAGTGGAGACTAAATGTTCCGCCTACAGTGAAGGAAATAAGTATTTGATCCCTTGCTGATTTTGTAAGTTTGCCCACTGTCAAAGTCATGAACAGTCTAGAATTTTTAGGCTAGGTTAATTTTACCAGTGAGAGATAGATTATATTTAAAAAAAAAAAGAAAATCACAGTCAAAATTATATATATTTATTTGAATTGTGCACAGAGAAATAAGTATTTGATCCCCTACCAACCATTAAGAGTTCAGCCTCCTCCAGACCAGTTACACGCTCCAAATCAACTTGGTGCCTGCATTAAAGAGGCTCTGTCACCAGATTTTGCAACCCCTATCTCCTATTGCAGCAGATCGGCGCTGCAATGTAGATAAGAGTAACGGTTTTTTTTTTTCAAAAACGAGCATTTTTGGCCAAGTTATGACCATTTTTATATTTATGCAAATTAGGCTTTCTTAAGTACAACTGGGCGTGTTTAAAGTTATGTCCAAGTGGGCGTGTATTGTGTATGTACATCTGGGCGTTTTTACTTCTTTTACTAGCTGGGCGTTGTGAATATAAGTGTATGATGCTGACGAATCAGCATCATCCACTTCTCTTCGTTAACACCCAGCTTCTGGCAGTGCACAGACACACAGCGTGTTCTCGAGAGATCACGCTGCGACGTCACTTCCTGCCCCAGGTCCTGCATCGTGTCGGACGAGCGAGGACACATCGGCACCAGGCGACAGAGGCTACAGTTGATTCTGCAGCAGCATCAGCGTTTGCAGGTAAGTCGATGTGCACTGCCAGAAGCTGGGTGTTAACGAAGAGAAGTGGATGATGCTGATTCGTCAGCATCATACACTTCTATTCACAACGCCCAGCTAGTAAAAGAAGTAAAAATGCCCAGATGTACGCACACAATACACGCCCACTTGGACATAACTTTAAACACGCCCAGTTGTAATTAAGAAAGCCTAATTTGCATAAATATAAAAATGGTCATAACTTGGCCAAAAATGGTCATTTTTGAAAAAAAAAAAAACGTTACTCTTATCTACATTGCAGCACTGATCTGCTGCAATAGGAGATAGGGGTTGCAAAATCTGGTGACAGAGCCTCTTTAAAGACACTTGTCTTAAATGGTCACCTGTATAAAAGACTCCTGTCCACAGACTCAATTAATCAGTCTGACTCCAACCTCTACAACATGGGCAAGACCAAAGAGCTTTCTAAGGATGTCAGGGACAAGATCATAGACCTGCACAAGGCTGGAATGGGCTACAAAACCATAAGTAAGACGCTGGGTGAGAAGGAGACAACTGTTAAAAAATTATGCAAACCAAAAAATAACATATGGTAAAAGGTCAGGTTACCTCCTCTTAGACACCGTAGTCTGCGGTGCATAGAGAAGCCATCAACGGCGTCCGGAAATAAGCATTGCACAGACTCCGAGGGAATACCCAGATTCATAAAGTAACACTGACTGCGCAGGTGCTGATAATACAGTGGTGCATGCGCAGGATTAGGACAGGCCTCCTAGGCAACATGACGCCAAGGAGTAATTGTCACACAAAGTCGCCCCAAAGCAGAGGGAGGCAGACAACACACAATACAATACGGAAGGGCTGCCCCACATTGGGCACCTGAAATTTTTAGAATGACTAATATATTGTTCCCACACTGAGCACACCCGTTGCCTGGGGCAAACACAGTCCAGTGCAAGACAGACACCATTCAGATCCACACACCAGCCCCCATACATAGCCCAACACTAGAGCAACATACGGGCAAACCTAGGCAATTATATTAGTGGTCCATGCATAGTACCCGATGTTGTTTGGTAACTGTATGACTATATTATCATATATAGATAAGTGTTTATTATAGGGAAACATTGTTAGGAGCTAGGGCTGATGCAGGAAAAACTTTCAAGGATGCAAGTTCCAGGTCTCACATCTTTGAATTTATTAATAAATTAATATCTAGGGAGAATTAACTGCTTAGGTATTGTATCTAAGCGTATCATGTGGTAAAAGATTTATCTTATAGCTATGCTGTCTTCGAGATATAAATGTATATATTTTTTTTGGGTGGGCGCAAAAGATATGCTTTAGGGCTCCTGCCCCTGATCTTTCAAGACCCTACCATCGCCCCTGCCAGATTTATAATATTAGCAGAAAGTTCTATAGCTAGTTTGAGATTAAGCACTTTTTACTGGATATAAAATCATATGTAATTCATACTTTAGATCTGTTCATGCGGGACATAATGAATCTCATTATTATACTTTATTGAGGCAGTTCATCCAACATTAATATAACTTGAACTTGGTAACCTAATCATAAGGTCATGTTCCCATGAGAATAACATTTACTTCTTTGTGACGCCATGCCCAAAGCAATTTTTATTATGATGCTGAGTGCTTCTCTTTTACATACTGTACAGTCCTTTGATAAATCTACAATTCCACATTCTCTCATGGATCAAGGGCAAACTATACTCTACGAAGCCTAAAACCATTTACATAACTCTCCTCAAGCAGAGTGAATAGATTGTATTTTACTTAGGTAGAAAAATAGAGCTGGATCAATTGATAAGAGGGAGATCAGTGTGCATGATTTTGAGTGGCAATCCATCAGTGCTACTCATCATATCTAGTAGGTAAGGCAACAGTAACTTACTTTAGTAATTTTGGCACGCATTCAATGTTTGGAATTTTGGATGTAAAGGGTGAAGCTACTGATGCTTCCAAGTTTGATAAAGATATTCCTGCATGGGCGACTTTAAGAGCCTAGTAAAAAGAGAAAAAAAATATTTAATTTAATGCACAGACCCCACTGATGGTACAAAAATGTTTAACTCAGTATTGATAAAAGCTGCATTTACATGACATAATTTATCAAACCACCAACATATGCTGTGCGACTTCGGCTGGATGAACTTCAACAGGAAAAGTCAGATTATGAACATTTACACTTAAAGGGACACTTAGGCCAAAACTAAACTTTCCCATGTGTACCATTATGGTATTCCAAGTGTCAGTTTCTCTTATGTTATTTTTCTTGCTATCTATATATATCAGACTGGGATGGTGTAACGTCCACGGTCGCTGACCACGAACTCTTCTCATCCTGCCGATGCCTTTCTCTCCAGAGATGCCACCACATGCGGCCGTCCTGTCCCGCAGTGACCACTAGGGTGAGCGTGCGAGCTCAGTCCAGCCTTAAAGAGTCAGAACGCACACATGTGTGAGATTGAGCTGATTGCTCCCAGATCCCCCCGGACTATTAGAAGGGCCCTGCCCCTTCCTTCATTGCCTGAGCGTTGTTTGTACCTACCCGTGTAGGAGTTGTGTCGCCTACTACACCCGCTGTGTTTCATCGCACCTGTTGTCTGCCTGCTGCCTGAGTTCCATTCGAGCCTAAACCATCGCTACTGTCTGAATTACCACAGATACCTTTATCCAAAATATAAACATTGACTTTGTACCCTGTTTGGCCAGCTACTATCCCGCTACGGCGGTATGGCCTAGTGGGTCCACATACCCACAGATCGTTTCTTAGTGAATTAGGCTTGGTGACACGCTTTCTCTACTTGAGTCTATGGAGATCTATGTGTCACCCATCACAGGGCTTCAGCAGTTCCTGTACGACACTAGTTTTGCTCGGTGGGGGATGGGACAGAGATTTCTATCATCAGATACCACTGATACTTAGTCAGGTTTCTGTCATACAAGTATAATGTGGAAGAATACAGTGCGGCCTCCCTGTCTGTATACTTATGGTTTCTCAGCTTATTTAGGAGAATATAAAGAGAATGATATTTACAGTGTCCTCCAGCATGCAGAAGTCTTATGGTCTTTAGCTGGTCGTGTGATTCTGTCCTGAAGCATCATGGTATTGATTGCAAAGCAGAGAGGAAGAGAAAGCTGGGGAAATGTAAGAATCAAGGTGGAGGCTTTTTTTTTTTAGCACAGACAAGGAAGCAGTTCATGAAGCAAGTACAGTATACATAAAAGAAGTGTAGAGTGTGGTATAAAGTCAGGTAGGGAATGCAGACATGGAAAGTTGTATTTCCACTGGAGGTCTTCTTTAACAACTTCTCAACTATAATGATGAATGTATGAATAATCTATTTTAATCAATGACAAAAACTATAATTTTATGGTTTCTAGTTGATCATTTTGTGACTTTACAGTGATCAGTTATTGTTCTAATCGCTTGAAAGCATACGAATGCCAATCATAGTTGATATGTGTAAACATAAGAAATGAGAAAATAGATTCTAAACAAAGCAAATTGGGTCCGAATTTCCCAAAAAGTTTCAGAGTCAGCAAAAAATGAAATGTTTTGGGTTCATGGTGCACAAATCACGTCAGAATGGCAGCCACAATTTTACAGATAATATAAAGGATCACATAACCTCAGACAGGCTTTCCAAAATGCACTGCAGTTATTCCTCCCTCTACCCATTTCACTTTGACATTGCTAATGCTGGCTTGGCGTTAAAGAGCTTGAAAGGGGTTGGATACATTCATAGAAGACACCAGAGGGTCAGGCACGAGTTTTAAGGGCAATCAGGGCACGTGCAATTCATAATTCAGGGTCAATCGGATGGCTAATTTGACCGAACCGAAAGCTAATTTCAGGAAAATTTGCTCATCTCTAGTAAACATGCCTCTAAAGAATAAACTTCAGCTTTACTATGGACATCATAGCTATTTCATTAATACACTATAGAAAATGTAACTTGTTTCAGCTTAATTCCTTCGCGCACCCAGACGTGCTATTACTTCCGGGTGCGGGAGGTGATGTTTGGAGAGCGCTCACACGCTAAGCGCGCTCCATATGCTGCGGGTGTCCGCTGTATTTTACAGTGGACACCCGACACTAACAGCCTGGAACAGCGATCGTGCTGTTCCTGGCTGTTTAACCCCTCAAATGCGGTGGTCAATCGTGGCCGCAGCATCTGAGGCGTTGAAAAGAGGGGTGGCCCCCTCCGACAGCTTATCGCCACCCCCACAACGAGATCATGGGGTGACAACTGTTGTCATGGCAGCCCAGGGGCCCAATGAAGGCCCCTAGGACAGCCTTCACTCTGCCTCTGTTAAGCCCTGCCTGTGGCAGGTCTTAACAGAAGCCTGTAAAAATAACATTATACTGCAATATGTTAGTATTGCAGTGTATTGTACCAGTGATCTAACGATCACTGGTTCAAGTCCCCTAGGGGGCTAATTAACTGTGTAAAAAAAGTGAAAAAAAGTTTTTAGTAGTGAAAAAAAATATATATTAAAAGTTTTTTCCCCTAAAGTAATGTAAAAAATTCAAAAAGAAAACAAAATTGGTATCGCTGCATCCGTAAAAGTCTGAACTATTACAATATAGCATTATTTAATGCGCGTGGTGAACAGCGTAAAAAATAAAACCGTCAAACGGTAAAATCACAGTTTTTTTGTCAACTTAGCCGTCAAAATTTTTTTTATAAAATGGGATCAAAAAGTTCTACGTACCAAAAAATGGTAACAATAAAAACTACAGCTCGTCCCGCAAAAAATAAGCCCTCAATCGATGTAAAAAGAAAAAAGGTCTCAGAAAGTTATGGCTCTCATTTTGTTTTTTAACAAAAAGATTTTAGCAAAAAATGTAGTAAAATATTAAAAAAAACTATATAAATTTGGCATCACTGTAATCATATTGAGCCACAGAATAAAGATAAGTTGTTGTTTTTTCCACATGGTGAAAGCCGTAAAAACTAAACCCAAAAAACAATTGAAACTACAACTACCAGTAGAAACTACAACTCCTCCCACAAATAATAAGCCTCACACTATTCTATTGACAGAAAAATAAAAAAGTTATGGTTCTTGGAACACGGGGAGTGAAAACGAAAATGAAAAATCAAAAAATGGCTCAGTCCTGAAGGGATTAAAGAAGAATTACATAGTTGAGAAGGTTGAAAAAAGACACACGTCCATCAAGTCCAACCTATAATCTTATTGTGTTAATCCAGAGGAAGGCAAAACACCCATGAGGTGGAAGCCAGTTGCCTCATTAGGGGAAAAAAATTCCTCCCTGACTCCAAATATGGAAATCAGAATAAATCCCTGGATCAACGTTCTATCTCCAGAATCTAGTACTATTATATATTTTTTTTTTAAACGTCAAGGCCCTTCTTAAACTTGTTCAAAGAATCAACCACCACAACTTCCTGTGGCAGAGAGTTCCACAATCTTGGTACAGGTCTAGGTGTAAAAAGATCATTAGAAAAATCTCTGTACTCTCCAATTATATATCTGTACATTGTAATTAGATTGCCCCTAAGGCCTCATGCACACGACCGTGCCCATAATACAGCCCGCTGTTGCGTAGTGATACGGAAAGGTGTCCGCGGCCAATAGAACATATTTTTTCTAAACTGAATAGCCCCAAGTTTTATGCCATATCCTGTGGATATGTCTGACAAGGTTTCTCGTGGGAAAACTCCTTTAAGTAGTTTGAACGCTTTATTTTTATCATTTATTGTCCCCCTTACTGTTTTATTCAACCACATTGGTTTCATCCTGTCTATAGCTTGTTTATTCTTATAAAGTATATATTTTTTACAGAACCTATTTAAGTGGCTTTTAAAAAAAAAGTGGCTTTTAAAAATGTCCCATTTCGTTTGTGTATTTTTATTTTTGAAGACATTGTACCAGTTTATGCCCTTAAGGTCATCATCCTTTAGCCCAAGAAAATTGGCCTTTCTGAAGTTTAGTGTTTTTGTAGGTACTCTACCAAACACCTTATTAAAGGATACATGAAAACTTATTATGATGTGGTCACTATTGCCTAGGTCATGCCCAACCTGTACTTTTGATATCCTGTCCGGCCTATTTGTTAAAGTTAGCTCTAGAAGTGCCCCCCCCTCTTGTTGGGTCCTGCACCAGTTGTGAAAGGCAGGGACATAACTAGGAAAGACTGGGCCCCATAGAAAACTTTTGACTGCCCCCATAGCAAACGCGGGATGGGGGCTCTGGGCAGTTGCCCAATTTTCCCCACCCTAACGCCAGCCCTTCCTGCAGCCTATTAAATGGCAGAGTAGGGAGCTACCTCCATGCTCTGCCATAGCGTTCAATAGTATCTGGTTCGCCGCGCATGGGTGGGGGGGCTGTAATGGATGGTGACATGGGCCCCTCATGCCGTTGGCCCCGTAGCAGCCGCTATGGTTGCTACAGCGGTAGCTACGCCACTGGTGGAAAGTAATTGTAATTAATTATTGTCAAAAACCTGTTTTCTTTTTAGGACCTGCAGGTTTCTGCCTCCCAGTCTGTATCAGGGTAGTTAAAGCCCCCCCCATAATAATGACTTCATTATGATTTTCTGCCTCATCTTTTTGTTTATTTGTTGATTTTCTGCTTCTTACATTATATTTGGAGACTTATAACAAACCCCTATCAGTATTTTATTATTATTTCTCCCTCCACTTATTTCAATCCCTAGGGACTTCACATAATCATTTTCCTCATAGACATCATCACGCAGGATGGGTTTTAGGTAGGATTTTACATATAAGCAAACCCCTCCCCCTTTCTTATTAGTCCGATAATTTCTAAACACACTGCAACCCTGCAAACTAACAGCCCAGTTATAGCCATCACCCAGCCATGTCTCACTTATCTCCACTATGTCACAATTCTCCTCCAGCATTATCAATTCTAATTCCTCAATTTTGTTATTGAGGATTCTGGCATTAGTATACATGCACTTTATATATTTATCCGCTTTTCTTCCTATTAACTGTTCTAACTCATTCCTTTTTAATCCATGTTAATTTCTTAGCCCCAGTTCACTAGCTACGCTGTTCTCCTATACAGTAATTGTCCCCACATTCCCTAGTTTAAAGACTCCTCCAGCCATCTTTTCCCCCAACACATCTGCACCCTCCCCATTTAGGTGCAGCCCATCCCTATTGTAGATTCTGTAGCCAACAGAGTAGTCGGACCATTTCTCTAAGAACCCAAACCCCTTTGTCCTGCACCAATTCTTTAGCCACTTGTTCACCTCCCTAATCTCCCACTGTCTCTCTGGTGTGGCACGTGGTACAGACAGTATTTCTGAAAATACTACATTTGAGCTCTTTGCCCTAAGCTTCTTACCCAAGCCCCCGAAATCATGTTTTAGGATTTCCCACCTACTTCTATATTTGTCAATGGGCACCATGACCGTTGGGTCTATACCAGCCCCTCCCAATAATCGGTCAACCCGATCCACGATATACCGAACCCGAACACCCGGAAGACAGCAAACTGTTTGGTATTTCTGGTCTTTGTGATAGATTGCCCTATCTGTTCCTCTAATAATACAGTCTCCCACTACCAGGACATGTTTAGCTTTTCATATGCTCCCATTACCTTCCTTACTGGAGCATACATTCCCCTGGTTGCTAGAGGAGGTGTCTAGTTGCTGCAGGTACCCCTGACCTGACTTCCCCCTCATTACCCAACTTGGCAAACTTTTTGGGGTGTTCCAGATCAGGACTAGTCTCCCTGACACTCTTTCTTCTACCCTTCCTTCTAAATGTTACCCAGTTAGCTGCCTCAATAGCCTGAGCCTCCTTTCTTCCATCCTCCCCTGCATCTGCCCCAGTGAGTGCTTGCTCAGTGAGCAGCAAACTCCTCACCATGTTGTTAATTGCCCGCAGTGTTTAAAGTTGCTCACTTAATTCCAGAATCTGGGCTTCCAAATGGGCTATTCTCACACACCCTGCACAGCAGTATGGTCCCTCAAATGGCTGTTCAATGAGAGCATACATGGCACAGAATATACACTGGGTAGCATTGGCAGCAATGGGGTTCATTGTGTCTAATGGGGATTTAACAGTCAATATACCGTTGTAGGGAAAAAAATACACTAAACACCCCAAACAACAACAATTTCTTCTAAAGTGACTTAACCTAAAGTTACTGAATCTTAAAGTGGTTGACCGCTAAACGACAACTGATGACCTATCCACCGGATAGGTCATCAGTACATGATCTGTGGGGTTCGACACCCGGACCCCACATCGTTAAGCCGCTCCGGCTGCCTCAGAGCACCAGACATACATGCCGGAAGCAGTTGGCTCCGGCCAGGGAATAGCGTCCAAGCTGCAGTTCTGAAGCATGGCCGCTATGCTATGTATGGAGCCAACTGCTTCCGGCTCCGTACATAGCATAATGGGCAACAACATCCTGTGCTCGGATGCAGTCGGAGCGGCTTAACGGTGCGTGGTCCAGGTGTCGGACCTGCACCGATGATATACTGATGACCTATCTGGTGGATAGGTCATCAGTTTTTCAGTAGTGGACAAACCCTTTAAGTCACACTCAAGACACCGCACACTCCCACACTCGCTTTGCCACTTAGCTGCTGTTTCCAGTAAGGTCTATGGCTGCATATTGATTTAGTGACATGCGGTTGCAAAAAAAATAAAAAAAATAAAAAATACAAGCATGTCTCATGACATGCCATATTACAAAGCATTAGAATGAATATCATGCATATCATTGGGCATTAAGCTTGCAGCAGTGTCTTCACACCACAAATGTAACATAAATGCTCCAAAATTATTGGACATCAGCGCAACTGTCACTACTTTATGCTGCCCTCAGACAGGGCAGCATAAAAACCTGAAAGATCCTCTGTAAATACAAGTATATTATGGGGTTTCTTATCAGAGATAGTAACCATTAACCAATACTATGTTCTGTTGTTAAAACCAATTATAAGACCTTGTTCAAACAGTGCAAATGTGGTGCATTTTTATATGTATTTTTTTAATAGACCAGGAATGGATCCAAAACCGAATAACATTATATAGGAAAAACTAATACTTTTCTCAAATTTCTTACCCCACAATCATTTGCTCCATCTCCACACATACCAACATAATAGCTAAAATAAAAGAATAAAATATCAGTCAATACATACATACTAGTGTTCTTTTTTGCCTACCCATACGGATGTATACATGCTAAAATGCTGTCATAAAATAAACAAATGTGTTCAAGATTGCTAAATCTCCTAGAAGGAGGACCTTAGAGTGCAGGACTTCTGTGAGGTTTGGCACAAAACAACTATGCCAGCTCATTGCCAATGTCTATTTTATGCTAGGCCATAATTTCCATTAGCAGCAATCTATAGTCATCATAAAACACCAATTAGTAATAGTTCCAATAATCATCAGATCATTTATTTTTAAAATCATCTGTGAAATCTACAGGTTAAGATTAAAAAATAGACCCAATCAAAATAATGAGCTCTAACATTGGATTATAGTCACTTTCAGCTTTAAGGAAAAAAACAAATGATGTTGGATGTCAGAAAAGATTTATTTAGTTAACTCACTCTGTTTTTTGCAAATCTTCTATAATGCTAGATTTTTGTTTTGGCGTCATTCTGCCAAAAATAGTTCCATTAAGAAGAATCTAAAACACAAAGTCAAAAAGTGATACATGAAATATTGAATTATATATATTTGCAGTCGTATCGTCATCAAAGAAGGCTGTGCAACTAGACTTCCGGTCCCCCTCCAGCACTATGAAAATCTATAAACATCTCAGAATCAGCGCGACGGGGAACCGGAATATATATTAGCGAGTGTACTCACATACTACAGTGAGTATACTGCTAATAAATTTTGATCCCCACATAACCCCTTTAAGACAGATAGCTAACAGGCATTGTCACAAGACAGCCCGAGGGCCTCTCTCAAGCCCCGGACTGGGAGTGTAAATGAGAGTACCATCTCTTTGTTTACAGATGTAGCAACCCTTGTCTTGATTTTGATAACTTGCTCTAGTGTGCTAACTTATAATGAAGCCATTGAAAACCATTGAAAAAGTCAAGTTAAAGTTTCTAGCCACTGTGTATTTAACACGTTTAATATCAAGTCAAAGAACGCTACATCTGTATGTCCTCTAGGTACCCCAATCTCTATAGACCATGATGTCTAAGGGGTAAAAGAGAAGGTAATTACTTGGACTTTGGGCTATTATTATGGCAGTTTGGCTGCCAAACACAGATACCCTTTTACTAACATCTATTCAGTCATATCTCTATGGTTGCAACGTATGGAGCATCGCAGTAAGGTATGCATTCTAACAAAATGTTTTTTATCTAGATAAATAAATATTTCTGCTTTCTCTATGTTTTGAGGTGATACATTTGCATTTAAAAGTTTTTAATCAATTCTTTTTTTACCCCAATTCATTGACATTACCATTTCTTAACAAAAATAAAATAAAATGAACACTTACATCTGGCACCATGTCAGGAAAATGTTGCTTGATAACTTCATATGATTTCCCGCTCATTGCATAATGATATTTCCCTGCACGTGCATTAAATCCCCAGGTAATATCAGAGGTTGTGGTTATGATCTGCTTCATGGTTTTCTGGTAAAACAAGAATTTATTTATGTTTTTCAGATAATTTTATCATCAATAAATAGAACAATGCTGTCAAAACATTCCTCTGGAGAGGTTCACAGCCGTATAATTCGTTCAGTCGTATAGTAATAGTTTGCAAAGGATGCACTTATGACTGGGTAATATAAGGGAGGTAACAGTGGTTCTATAGCGAGCAATGATACAATGGCCTGCCTCATGCCTTAACTTACATTAAGAAAACACATTAGACAAAGTTACCTTACTTTAGAAATTAATGCTTACTGGTATATATCTTGATCTAATCTAGAAAATCTTTAAAAAATGGGCGACTTGAAAATACATTGCACTATATATTATAGCCCAGAACTGCATTTAAGATTACATTTGTTGGTACTAGACACACTATTAAAAGCTTAGCTGAGATGGTATAAGACAAAGCAATTTACTATTGTTTTAGATAACCCTTTCTTAATATTATTCTCTTAAGGTGGAATTTTTACTGTCCGCAAATACTGATACACATCCGTAGCCGTCCGAAAGCGCACACAGACTTCCATTAGCGAGTCTGTGCCACAATTGCGGACAGGAATAGGACCGGTTCTATATTTTGCAGATCATTTCTACGGCCCGTGCACACATCCGTAAATATACGGAAAGGTGTCCGTGGCCTTTAGAAATTAATGGGTCCGCAATAACATCCGTAATTACCTGATCTGTAATTACGGATGAAAACTACGCTTGTGTGCATGGGGTCTAAAGCGTACCTAACTTTTCAGGTGACTTTTCAGAATAAGCTGATATATTTATGTACATGAGTAATAACACTATTTCTGGCCATTATATGACTTATATTCTTCATTATTTAGCAGTTTCTCCTCTGCAAGCTTTCTCTCTAAGGCCTTGTTCACATGGCAGAAATTTTGCAGCGGAGCCTGCAGCGGATTCCGACGCAAAATTCCGCCTCTCTTTCATTCCAATTTAGAGTCAGACGCTTCTTTTTCCTGCTAGCTGATTTTTTCAGCTAGTGGGAAAAAGAAGCGTCCTGCTCGATCTTCGGGCAGATTGTGCCCGAACCTCCCATTGAAGTCAATGGGAGAATGAATCTTCATGCTGACAGCAGGAATAATTCCACATTGGATTTAGTGGCGGGGCCGCCACGCAAAATCAGCCGTGTGAACAGTGCCTTATTCTCAGGTTTCTCTGAGCTAGTGGGTGGAGCTTAATGGCTATCATGTTTTCTATACACTGCACACAGTGAAGAGGATAATCTTGGTTTATTTTCTCTATCTATCACATATATAGAATCTACTGCTAGCAGCATGGAGGAGATTATACAGCAGTACAGACCAGTGTAAGTGAGAATCCAGTGTAAAGGATCTGCCAGGTACTACGTCTGTGTATACTCCCGGGATTAATCAGTCGACACCTGAGGCCAGACCTCCTAGACTGACACCGGCTCCCACCAACCAGGGTTGCAGGCTCAGGAGTGGGAGAGCCTATCGCGGCCTGGTCAGTCGGAGTTAGCTCCGCCCCCTGTCCATTTATACCTGCCGTGTTCTCTTCCTCAGTGCTTGTTATTCTTCTTGGATTCCTGGCCCCACTGCTGCCTTGCTCCAGCCTGCTTCTGCCGTGCTTCTGCCTTGCTTCAGTTCCGCTTATCCTGCTTCGCTTTTCCCCTGGCTTGCTTCCTGCTCCGTGCTCTCGTTGGTATACTCCACTACATCCTGATCCTGACTGACTCATTCACCGCTCCGTTTCCTCGCGGCGTTCCGTGGGCTACTGCCCCTTCCCTTGCATGTTCCCTGTTTGTTCTCCCTTGCACTTAGACAGCGTAGGGACCGCCGCCAAGTTGTACCCCGTCGCCTAGGGCGGGTCGTTGCAAGTAGGCAGGGACAGGGCGGTGGGTAGATTAGGGCTCACTTGTTCCCTTCACCCCCTTCCTGCCATTACATCCAGCACTAAAGTGGCACAGAAATCTTACCAACAGCCTGTATCTCTCTCTCTGATTCTGCTTCCTCCCCCTGCTCTCACTTCCCCTCTCCATAGACTTGTATAGGCAGTGTGTCTGTGTCTGGCTCACTTTCTCCCACTCCCCTCGCCATAGAATTGTATTGGCAGGCAGTGAAGAGACACACTCCCACCTTCTGAAGCCCATCAATTCTGCTCTGCAACATAGGATGGACTTTGCTTGACAACAGGAAGTGGACAGCAGATAACAGGAAGGGAGACACATGGTGGCAGTCACTTCACATAGAATTTGCATGGATAAAACAATTAAATTTTAACAGTAAGTAAATTACAAAGTTAATCTATATCAGGTATACTATTATATTAGCAGAAGTTGTTTGAAAAGTTACTGTAGATTTAAGATGGACAGTTTTGTATTTAAAGTAGAGTGGCAAAAATTGTTTCTGCTGCTAACAATCAATTTTAAGTAAACAATATTGTTTACAATTAAGAAATATTTTTTTAGGAAAACTACCCACCTTTATATTATTATTGTTCTAAGGTAGAATTTCTTTCTATTTAAAAAAAACATAAAAGTTGCTGTCTCGCTCCAACACTATCATGCATAAGTCAATTTGGTAATATAACTTACATTTTGTGTGTGTGATATGTCTCTGTTGCTTTCCACTGACTGGCTTGTAAATGACGCAGGACTTTCACCACGAGGTTCACAGGCTTCTAACATGATTAAACTGGAAGTATCAGGTACCATCTCAGAGCTCAGTCCCACTGTACAGGCCGTTTGAAGGTTGTCACCTTTCAATAAATTAACATATTATAACATAATAAATTAGCATATTAATGTAGATCGTTATTTTATAATCAAAGAGTGTTTTAAAATGAATTAAGACATTTAGTTGCAAAGTAGGTAAGCATTATTATCGACGCGTCCTGTAACCAAGTGATGCGCCGCTGATGTTCCTGCCTCACCCCCTCCTCACATAGGGATGCGTCCTGTAACCAAAATGATGCGCTGCTGCCTATTGAAGCAGTCACCAATCAGAGCCGGTTATGCAGATCTGATGAAAGTGAAATGATAGCTGATTGGTCTTTGGGCCAGACCATTCAGCCTGCTTCCATAACTTATAAAGAGATGCTAACCAAGCCACAGACGCCATTCTTTACAGCCGCTCTACCCTGAAGAGACTGTTTAGCGTTGTGAAACATATAGGAATGCTGAATCGAGACCTCGTTTTTTAACATCACCAATGTCCATGTCATCCACCGTCATTCAATATTAAAGGGGGCTATTAAGGGAAACAGGCAGTGATCTCAGCCTGTGCCCATCTGTATGTAAATAGGAGGAATGTCTCCAGCCTCTCTAAGTTGATAATAGGAGGAATGCCTCCAGTATCCCAACGATAATAAAGGGAAACTTTTCAGGAATTTAATCTAATGCAGTTATAGGCTTCCTCGTTTTAGATATATATTTAGTAATAGCACCCTTTTCACTGTGATCAATAAAGTCTAACAACAGACACAACAACAGTGGTTTCATGGTCAAAATATTTTAATACACTGTATGTTATACGTGAAGTGACACAAATTTTAATGCATATCATTCAAATTTAGTTTTATTTAATTTGAAGTCCACATAGTATCGTATTGGTTTGTGCAACGGGACAAGCCTTGTGTATATTAGAAGCATTATAAGTATAGTACTTCCCCTGTATGTTGTAATAGACCTATTCTGGTTTAACCCCTTCACGACCAGTGACGAAAATGTACGTCATGGTTGGGTGCTAGTTCCCGCACCAGGACGTTCATTTTCGTCAGATTTTCAAACTGTCACTCTGTGTAAACACAGAGTGACAAGTCCGTTCTGACCGCTGTCCTAGACAGCTGATCAGTTCTGTGAGTGGTCGAGAGACCAATCACGACGTCCTGGCGCCACGATCGCTATCATTGGTCAGTTACTGACCAATCATAGTGCGTGACGTAGTGTGCTAGGTGGAAAAGCCGGTGTTCGGCTCTGATCTCCTCAGTCCTGTCAGTTGTGTTGAGGAGATCAGAGCTGTGCTGCTTGATCCTCCTGTCATCATCAAAAAGTTAAAAAACAGACAAATTTAACCCTTACACTGCCTCCCCAATGTCCCTGTTACCATTCCCCTTATCCCTGTTACATTTGCTTTCATAAAAAAAATTGTACAAAAAATAAAAAAATATATAATTTATCGTTCAGGTAGTGTTAGGTAGCGGCAGGTGTAGGACGTTAGTTAGCGTACTTTTTATTTTATTTTTGTTATAAAGAAAAAAAAAAAAGAAAAAAGAAAAAAAAAAAATTTTTTGGGGGGGATTTGTTTAGTGTTATAGGTAGCGTTAGGGATTTGGCGTTAATTCGCGTTAGGTGTAGGGCTAATTAGGTGCGTTTTAGGGTCTTGTATAAAGAAAAAGGAATTGTTTAGTGTTATAGGTAGTGTTAGGGATTGGGCGTTAATTAGCGTTAGATAGGTGTAGGGTTAGTAAGGTACATAGTCGTTACACATTATCTAGTGCGTGTTAAATATAAATATATATATATATATATATATATATATATAAAAGATTTTGATCTAAAATAATGGCTCAGCGGATGTTTACAGCAGAGGAGGCGTATGCAATGTTGTGCTCTGATACAGACACTGCAAGCGAAAGTGAGGAGCAGTTTTTATTATCATCCTCATCATCTAGTAGCGACAGTGATGAGCCCCAAGCACAGCGGAGCAGGCCTAGTGAAAGTCAGCCGAGTGTTAGTGACCCTGATTGGCAGTCCGCCGCCACATTTATTCCCCAAATTCCTGATTTCATACCTGCCGCAGGAATTAACATCAACACCACAGGATTTAGCGAGGGAGATTTTTTTAAAATCTTCTTTTCAGAAGATTTAATTAATCTAATAATTACTCAGACAAATTTATATGCCAACAATTTTATTTTAACTCACCCCGATTCATTTTATGCCAGGGAAAACAACTGGCAGCCGGTTGACAAAGCAGAAATGCTTAAATATTGGGGACTACTATTGAACATGGGCCTTGTAAAAAAGCCGACTATAAGATCGTACTGGTCGACGGATGTCCTGTACGATACGCCCCTGTATCGTGCAGTGATGACGCGCAATCGTTTTGAGGCCGTAATGAGATTTATCCATTACAACGACAATGCACAATGCCCCCCAGCAAGTGACCCCAACCGTGATCGGCTATTTAAAATTAGGCCTCTTATAGAGCATTTCAATTTAAAATTTGCTGAGGCATATACGCCTGATAAAAATGTTGCTGTGGATGAATCCCTGGTTTCATTTAAAGGGAGGCTAAAATTTCGGCAGTATATACCCACCAAGAGGGCCAAATATGGCATGAAAGTATATAAAATTTGTGAGAGCAGCACTGGTTTTACCCATCGTTTTAGGGTATACGAGGGAAAGGACACCCAGATCAACCCCCCAGAATGCCCAGCCATGCTCAATGTAAGTGGCAGAATTGTTTGGGACCTAATTCACCCGCTGTTGGACAAGGGTCATCACTTGTATGTAGATAATTTTTATACGAGTGTGCCCTTGTTCCAATGTCTATTGGCCAGAAAAACCGTAGCTTGTGGCACAATTAGACGGACCCAAAAAGGCCTTCCAAAGACCCTGGTAAATTTAAAATTAAAACGTGGTGAAAAGAAAACCCTTTGTAAGGCAAAGGTAATGGTGGTTAAATACCGAGACAAAAAAGATGTCTTTATCTTGACATCAATTCATGCAGATGAAAGCAGCCCTGTGCCTGTACGTGGGAGAGATGCCACCATTTCTAAACCCCTCTGCATACAGCAATATAATAAGCACATGGGAGGGGTGGACCTTGCCGACCAAATGCTGCAACCCTATAGCGCAGTAAGGAAGTCAAGGATCTGGTACAAGAAATTGGCAATAAATCTGGTGCAAATGGCACTTTATAATTCTTTTATTATTTTTCGGAAGGCAGGCAACAACGGACCTTACCTGAACTACCAGGAAAAAGTAATAAAAAACCTAATTTTCGGAAACCAGGGTGGTGATGGCAGGGCTACAACTTCAAGTGAGGCCAGCAGGGTGATTCCGGGACAGCATTTCCCTTCCCAAGTGCCCCCAACCGCTAAAAAGACACGTCCACAAAAAAGGTGCCGTGTGTGTTTTAAAAATGGTATTAGGAAAGACACGGGCTACCAATGTGAGTCCTGCCCAGACAAACCAGGGCTGTGCATACACGAGTGTTTCCGAACATATCATTCCTCACTAGATTACTAATTTTTTTTGAAGATTTTATTTGCACTACTGTTTTGTCCCTTCAAACATTTCCATTATTTGATTTTCTAATCCTTTTCACCCCATTTCCCATTATCATATTGGACACGCTAAAATGAAAATACTCATTATACCCCTAGATGAATATCTTGAGGTTTTTTTAATTCATAGAATTATTTTTCTTTGGCATAACACCTTACAGTGGGGCCTAAAACATTTTCAAGCAAAATATGAGTCCTGAAAGCCTCCGGGTGCTCCCTCCCTTTCGGGCCCTGTCGTGTCTCCAAGCAATGCATTAGGGTCACAATGGGGGCATTTTTGAAAACAGGAGAAACAGGGTGATATATTTTGGGGTGTGTTTCTTCATTCTCTTGGTCGCTTTATACAGAAATCGGTCTTCAAAGTGATACTTTTATGAAAAAAGTGTTTTTTGGTTTTTTTTCACCTGCTATGCATTAAATTTAGCAAAAAACTGTGGGGTCAAAGTACTCACTACAGCCCTAGATAAATACCTTAAGGGGTCTAGTTTTCTAAATGGGGTCGTTTATGGGGAGATTCTATCGTTCTGGTAGTTCAAAACCTCTCCAAATGTACAGTGGGGCCTAAAACATTTTCAAGCAAAATATGAGTCCTGAAAGCCTCCGGGTGCTCCCTCCCTTTCGGGCCCTGTCGTGTCTCCAAGCAATGCATTAGGGTCACAATGGGGGCATTTTTGAAAACAGGAGAAACAGGGTGATATATTTTGGGGTGTGTTTCTTCATTCTCTTGGTCGCTTTATACAGAAATCGGTCTTCAAAGTGATACTTTTATGAAAAAAGTGTTTTTTGGTTTTTTTTCACCTGCTATGCATTAAATTTAGCAAAAAACTGTGGGGTCAAAGTACTCACTACAGCCCTAGATAAATACCTTAAGGGGTCTAGTTTTCTAAATGGGGTCGTTTATGGGGAGATTCTATCGTTCTGGTAGTTCAAAACCTCTCCAAATGTACAGTGGGGCCTAAAACATTTTCAAGCAAAATATGAGTCCTGAAAGCCTCCGGGTGCTCCCTTCCTTTCGGGCCCTGTCGTGTGTCCAAGCAATGCATTAGGGTCACAATGGGGGCATTTTTGAAAACAGGAGAAACAGGGTGATATATTTTGGGGTGTGTTTCTTCATTCTCATGGTCGCTTTATACAGAAATCGGTCTTCAAAGTGATACTTTTATGAAAAAAGTGTTTTTTGGTTTTTTTTCACCTGCTATGCATTAAATTTAGCAAAAAACTGTGGGGTCAAAGTACTCACTACAGCCCTAGATAAATACCTTAAGGGGTCTAGTTTTCTAAATGGGGTCGTTTATGGGGAGATTCTATCGTTCTGGTAGTTCAAAACCTCTCCAAATGTACAGTGGGGCCTAAAACATTTTCAAGCAAAATATGAGTCCTGAAAGCCTCCGGGTGCTCCCTTCCTTTCGGGCCCTGTCGTGTGTCCAAGCAATGCATTAGGGTCACAGTGGGGGCATTTTTGAAAACAGGAGAAACAGGGTGATATATTTTGGGGTGTGTTTCTTCATTCTCATGGTTGCTTTACACAGAAATCGGTCTTCAAAGTGATACTTTTATGAAAAAAGTGAAATTATATTTTTTTACGCCTGCTTTGCATGAATTCTTACAAAAAAACTGTAGGGTCAAAATACTTACAACAGCCCTTAATAAATACCTTAAGGGGTGTAGTTTTCAAAATGGGGTCACTTGTGGGGGTTTCCACCATTCTGACACCGATGAGCCTCTGAAAACCTGGCTTGGTGCAGGAAAACAAAATGTACTTCAAAATGTATAAAATTCTTACTAAATTTGTAAGTCCTCTAAATTGCTAGAAAAAAATTTTTTTTTTTCAAAAGTGCTGCCAAAATAGAGTAAAGAGATGGAAATATATATTTAATAAAAAAAATTGTACAGTATGTATGTACATATATGACATATTACAGTTAAAAATAGGGAAAAATGATAATTTTTACAAAATTTCTTCAATTTTTCTATTTTTTTAATAATTTCCGCAAATCGTATCAGTCTACTTTTACCACTAAAATAAAGTACAACATGTGACGAAAAAACAATGTCAGAATTACTTGGATATTCAAAACTTTCACAGAGTTATTCTCTGATAAAGTCAGACATACCAGATTTGACAAATCTGGCTTGGTCATTAAGGTACAAACATGCCCGGTCATTAAGGGGTTAAGTTTTGCTATGTAAACATCAGGGATAATATTTTGACTTTGAATTGAGTGCACTGTCCTTTTAATCTAGACCATCCAACAGTCCTTTAGGCCTATAAGAATATGTACTCTAGGAGTACTACTCTGGCAAGATTGGTGCAATGCTGGAGCCTCACCCTCTCAGGCCGGATCACGACTGAGAGACATTTATGTACTCACTCTGGCATCTTTACACTAATGATTGATAATGCATAAAATACAATACACGTTTAATGGTGAAATGTGTTGAACTAAGATAAGATACAATAGGGCTCAAAACTCCCTTCTCTTGAGGATGGGGTTCTGGCACATAAGTGTCCTTGTCATGCTAATACCTCTATATATGCATATAGCCTTATTGGTAGGACAAGTATTGAAGGGCTTAATTCAAAAATAATGTGAACATAATTTCCCTGGATCTCACACAATTTTTGTCCTAACCCTATGGGACTGTTCACACGCATAGATTTTACTTTGGTGCACTTGTTGCAATGTTTAAACAATAATACATATATATACTTATTTTATATACGGTTCCTAATATAATAAAATCATAAACGTTGTGACCATAATGTATATTTATAGTTCTGCATTTAGGAATATGATACCTACTATCAAAAACGAAGTATTCATTATACAGAAAAGCCCTGCATTAGGAAAATATATATATATATATATATATATATATATATATTGATATTTACCACTGCTGATTAGTAAACTGTCATTTCTTAGGGGACTTTCCTAAACAGCAGCACTTTCCTGCGCGAGGGCAAGAGCAGGGTGAAGCTGAAGAGGGCTGCTCAACAGAGAGTTAGTAAGCAGGAAGGAGGGAGAGGTAAATGATAAGAGTGCAGGAGGACTGAGGAGAACTAGCGTGCACCAGGGGTACCACATGGAGCTGCCTGGGAAGGTGCTGCTGCAGTAGAGGATAGATACACTTATTTGGTACTTCTGACCTCTGTTGTAAGTATCCCTGATTTCTGAATACAAACTCAGTTCAATTTTAGTGCCCTTCTATGACAAAACGGTGCTAAAGTGGCAATGGATGGCAAATAGGGATCCCGTGCGCATTGAATAGACAGGAACGAAAGAGTAAATAAATGCCAATTCTGCGCCCATTTTCTCTTTAGTGTCCTTTTGTTCAGTGGCCCTTTTCTGCCCTATTGCCATTCATTGCCATTTTCCTTCTGCTTGGTATATATATGGCGGGGGGGGACAAGATTTGTGAACAGCCCAGGACCTATGATACACTTAATCCGCCGCTGCATGTGACAGTAATTAATTTCCACACCAAAATTATATTTTCTCACCTGTAACCATGATTGTTCTTATGTTTGCAGATTTTAGTTCATGAAGAACTGGTTTTGTTTCAGACTTGAGTCTATTTTCCATTACTAAAAAGCCAAGAAACTGAAGTTCATTCTCCACTTCTTCTCTGGAAAAAAGAAGTTATTTGAAGGACTAAAATCAACAGGTGAAATCATAGCTGACGCCTTTGAGTAACATTTCAGGAACACATACATTGTAGAGCACCTCATTCATACCCTCACAATACACCACACTCACAATGAGCTGGCCAATATTTGATCTTAGGATATGACTAAGGCATTTTGCCTCTGTTCTAGATCTATAGATAGCCTATTGGAAAGCGCAGTTGTTCCTCTGGGTCAGGGCCGTATTATAGTTTATGCTATGGAAATTGGTGCTGTAAATTCTGATGACTGCTGGTCATGTCTCTGTTACATTTACATTGACTAATTCTACTTGCACATGATAGATCAATGTGAGTCACTGGAGCCTTTAGTTGTAAATTCTGTCCTTAGACTTAACACAAATTCATGTGTAATCAATATTGTTACCTTCTTTAGTGGTAAGTGTTAGATGGGATGTAACCAAACCACTCATTGGAGTGGCCTATCTGTTAGCGGTAGTTGATCTTTGCCCTGTCATTGCAGTTACATAGTTACATAGTTAGTGCGGTTGTAAAAAGACACATGTCCATCAAGTTCAACCAAGGGATGGGAAAAGGGAAGGTAAAAATTTCTACAGTGGAGGAAAAAAGACTGAGTAACAGCATCAGAATAATATAGATTTACTGAAAGAATAATGTGTTCTTCCTCACATCCTGTAAATCATTTTGTAAAAATCTGGTTTAAGGCTTTAGAACTGTATATGTAGTTTTAGGCTACAGTCACATGACAGTGAAAAAAATGGCCATAAAAAACTGATCAACTGTAATTTTTTTCATGATCGTTTTGCATTAGTGTGTCTCCAAATTTTCGTCCAATTCTAGTCCGTCTATCCATTTTTAATCGCCATTTGTAATCCGTTTGCCATCCATTTTTCATGGCCATTAAACAAATGGATGGATTTAATTTGTCAGGGTTTTTTTTGTCCCAACCCCCTGAAAACACCTCAGTGCCCATGGCCGGGGATTCCACTCCAGGAGGATCCTCTGACGTCACTTTCCATATATACTGTCCCCGGCAACTTTCTGGCCGGGGATTCCGCTCCAGGAGGATCACCTGATGTCACCATCCATATATGGATAGTGACGCCAGAGGCTCTTCCAGGAGTGGAATCACCGGCCAGAGTGTCGGCAATGCTCTGGCCCGGGATTCCATTGCAGGAGGATCCCCTGATTGTTTGATTGTCCTTACATTGTCGTGTGAATGTAACCTTAACCCCTTCCCGACATTTGACCAATCCATACGTCATATCCGGGTAGGGGAAGTATGGAACGGGCTAACAGAGTGAACCCGCTCCATACGATGTGGGTGTCGGCTGTATGCTACAGCCGACACTTCACAGTAACAAGCGGTATCGTGCTCGAGCGCGATCCCTCTAGTTTAACCTGTTATATGCCACGGTCAATAGCGACCACAGCATTTAAATTGTTAGAAAGAGGGGCGACCCCCTCTAGCAGCTCATCGCGCCCCCCGCAATGAAATCCCGGGGTGGCGATAGTTGCTATGGCTGCCTGGGGGTCTGATGAAGGCCCCCAGGTCTGCCATCTTTGTGCTCCTAATAAGCCCTGCCTCGGAAAGACGATATACGGCAATATATTGGTGTTGCAGTATATCATGCAGGCGATCCAACGATCGCTGGTTGAAGTCCCCTTGGGGGACTAATAAAAAAACATATATTACAAATAAATTACATCTCTTTTTCTCCCACCTCTGCCCAAACCACCCCCCACCCACTTGTTTCTTGTGCTTCTATATTCAATTCTACTTATCTGGAAAAAACATATTCCACTGAGCGAAGATATCCTGAACCTCAATTCCATAATATTTCTTTAGAAACTCTCCCCACCTCTCCCGAGAGAGAGTACATCCATCTTGCTTCCCCTCATTCCTTCAACCACAACATTATTTTTTCCAAAATATCTATTATAATTTCCCTTAAAGAAGGTTGTGGTTTGCTCCAGTTTATCAAAAGGTTTAATCAGAATTTAACCTTGAACTCCAAAACTCTGAACCTTCTGGAGTTGATATAACATTTCTCCTTTACTATAAGTCTATATTCACATGACAGTGAAGAAAAAATGGCCATTGAAATCTGATCAACTGTCAGTTTTTTTATGCCTGTGTTGTATCAGTGTGTCTCCAAATTTTCATCCATTTCCAGTCTCTCTGTCGGTTTTTCATGACCAATAAAAAAATAGATGGATTTCATTTGACAGTTTTAATTTCAATCCCAACCCCCTCAAAACACCACAGTGCCCATGTAGATAATGCCGCAATGCCCCTGTAGATAATGCCACAGTGCCCACTGTAGATAGTGCCCACATAGATACTGCCAGTGCTCACATAGAACCATAGTGCCACAGTGCCCACTGTAAATAGTGTCACAGTGCCCACATATGAAGTGCCAGTGCCCACACAGAAAACGCCAGTGTCCCCTGTAGATAGTGCACATATAGTGCAACAGTGCCCTTGTAGATAATACCACACCCCCTTGAAGATACCGCTACACCCCCACTGTATATAGCGCCACACACACACACACCACTGTCCAAATTTGGACAGTGACACCAGGGACTTCTCCAGGAGCGGAATCCCCGGCCAGAGCGACGGTTCCACTCTGGCTGGAGATTCCGCTCCTGGAGGAGCCCCTGACGTTACTATCAATACATGGACAGTGATGTCAAGGGCTTCCCCAAGACAGGAGTCCCCGGCCAGAGTGCTTGCGATGCTCTGGCTGTGGACTCCATAATTGAAAGCCCTCATATTACTGTCCAGATATGGACAGTGACGTCAAGGGCTTCCCCGGTCTGAGCGCTTAAAGTAGCGCTGTACCCTGGGAGTCCTTTTGTGAGTGTCCGGATCAGTTTTTAACGGCTGTCACAAGGATTCATTCCTGAAACATGGCCGTTAAACACACACATTGAGCTCTATAGCAGCTGTGAAAATGGCCAAAAATAGGACATGTACTATTTTTTTACTACAAGAAATCACGGGTCGTTAAAAAAAACGGCAGTGTGTATACAGCCATAGATTTACATTGTTCTGAAAACGGCCGTGTAACTTTAGCCTAAGTAACAGATCCATTTGGCACCTTTACATGTTAAAGGATATTCCCATCATAGACTTTTATGGCATACCCACAGGATATGTACACCGCGTTCCAAATTATTATGCAAATGTTATTTTTCGCTGATTTTCCTAAATAGTCGATGCAAATGACAGTCAGTATAATCTTCAAGCCATCAACCGTTGGAGTATAATGCGAATTTTATTGAGTAAATCTCCTAATGGTAGATATTTTGCTTGAGGATGCTCCAAAGGTTCTCAATAGGGTTGAGGTCAGGGGAACATGGGGGCCACACCATGAGTTTCTCTCCTTTTATGCCCATAGCAGCCAATGACACAGAGGTATTCTTTGCAGCATGAGATGGGCTTAACAGAAGCATAGTAAAGGCATTCCTGGGGGCCTTTATTAGGCCCCTAGACTGCTATGACAACCGTCATCACCCCACGATCTCATTGCGGGGGAGATGAGCTGTCAGAGCAGGCCACCCCCCCTCTTTTCAATGCCTCAGATGCTGCGGTCGTCCCGGGTGTCAGCTGTAAAACACAGGTGACACCTGCTGCTTATGGAGAACGCTCAGTGCATGAGCACGCTCCAAACATCAGCCCCCGCAAAAGGACGTAATGGCACAGCCGGGTGCGCAAAGGGGTTTTTAACTAATTTAGTTATTTCAAATAAGTGAGTTCAGTGTAACGGAAAACAGTCATTTACTTTCATTTAGTCCTTTTATAGACAAAAGTCTACACAAACAACCTAATGAAAAAAAGAATATAAGCAAAAAACATTGCATTTGTGGTCTTTTCTAATCTATGTATCTAAGTTCCCATATAAGCTTTGCAGTTTGCCTGATTTAACAACACTTGAGTACTGTATGGCAGGACAAAAAATAAATAATTAAACGTACATTCTTTAAAAACACGTGCTAGTAGTCTTATATAAAGAGGAACAGTAACTGTTCCTTGTACGTCATATGAGCATGACATGAAATGTTTATTTAAACAAAGAGGAAACAGCTTAAAAAAAAATTACTGAGATGATTCAGCAGTGAAATATTTTTTTCCTGGTCTATTGTCCACTTCTGAATCCTGTCTTACTACCACAGGAACAAAGAAAACGTCATGATCAATCCTAAAATCAGTGACGGATACCGACATTACTGTGAAACATTTACTTATAAGTTATACATCATGTAAATCTGAAAGGGCATGTAGCGTCCCCTACTTTTATTGATGTTTATTTTCTTTGCTAGAAAATCTTTGTAGATCTATATCTAATGTAGGAGGTTAAAACAGAAAAGTTTAAGAACAGAATATCTACAATAAGCTTGAAAAATTTACAGAGTTTTGGAATCCCTTGGTGAGGTTCCAGACACAACCTTTTTACACAACCTGTCTTTTAGACAAACATGTAGACAGTTTCTCTGACAGATCTCTCGCTCACTTAGAGACTTGAATTGGGTTGAGAAACTTCTCACAGACACTTTACCTAAGGCTAAATCCATATCTAATATCTACTCCTTACACTTCCAAATCATACTATATAGGCGACTGGGAACGGGAACTTGAGGCAATTCTCAGAGATGGAACCCAAAATTTGGCTGCTACAAGTTGCTAATCCCACTACACTAGAGAGATCCAGAACCCCCCTCAATACAGCAACGGCGTGAGAAAGTTCATCAGCTTTTCCATTTTGAGTAATTATGCGGGTGGGAGCAGAATAGTAGGCAAAGATTCCTTTTTACATGGAATGCCTGGATTACGAATACGACACCTCAGCAAACATCTACCCTTCCCAGTATAACGACTTAACCTGGAAAGTATTCCTGCTGTCTTGAATACATTTCAATTAATGTGGTGATTGTCCCCCTGGATATTTTGACAATAACCTATATACATTTATTTCATTATTTATTTCACTGTTACCTTTTTGAAAGCTTACTTGCAGATGTGGCGGCAAGAGGCATCTCCGCCACAAATCTTAATTTATTGTTTCTGTTGTAATGTTCTGGTCTCGACATTGAATTGCTTTGTATTGTATTGGGTGTTCCGATGTTCTAGAATACTTTTTTGTTTATGTGTTTTAGAGCTTACGCAAGTATTAAGTTACACATGCTACCTTGTGAGGTGTGCCTTTATACTTGTAGTTATTTACTCTCACATTTAGTGTATGTTGTGAAAATTTCATTAAAAACTAATTTGAAAAACTTACAGAGCAAGAAAAATAATACATTGTGTCACATCAGGGAATACACCTACTATGTTTTTACAATACCTGCACAATTAAACTAAGCGTTTTATTCTTTAGTGTTATATTACTTAACGCATACCTCCCAATTTTCAAGCATCACAAAGAGGAACAACCGATGCGGCGCGTGCAGCGTGGCACAGATTGTTTTCCCCTTATAAGTCATGGCTTTAACCCCGCCCAGTCCCAGCCCATACACACCCGATTCAGCCCACACAGTATCATGCTCCCATAGTGCCTCCCCAATGTATAATGCCCCCATAGAACCCCTCACACAGTATAATGACTCTATAGCTGCCCCCACACAGCATAATGCCTCAAAGTGCCTCTTACACAGTATAATGCCATATAGCTGCCCCCCACACAGTATAATGCCTCAAAGTGCCTCTCACACAGTATACTGCCCCTACACAGTATAATGCCCCATAGATGCGCCCATACAGTATAAGTCAAACACAGATGCCCCCATACAGTATAAGGCCCACACATATGCCCCCATACAGTATAAGGCTCACACAAATTCCCCCATTGAGTATAATGCCCCATAGCTGCCACCATACAGTATGTCTCAGCTGCCACCATACAGTATAATTCCCCCTTAGCTGCCCCATACAGTATAATGCCCCATAGCTGCCCTCATACAGTATAATATCTTATCTGCCCCTAGTGCCAGTACCACATAGATCGTGCCACAGTGCCCATGTAGATAGTGCCACAGACAGTGCCCATGTAGATAGAGCTACAGTGTTCCCTGCAGATAGTGCCTACATAGTGCCACAGTGCCCATAAATATAGTGCCACACCCCCTTAAAGATAGAACCACCCCCCTGTAGATGGCCCTACATCCCCTGTATATAGCGCCATTGGGGCTCCCTCTGGGAGCGGAATCCCCAGCCAGAGCGTCAGCCACGCTGTGGCTAGGGATTATGCTCTAGGAAGCGCCCAGATGTCACTGTCCATATGTGGACAGTGACGTCAGAGGAGCAAAATCCCCGACCAGAGCATTGGCAACTCTTTGGCAGGTGATTCCGCTTCAGGAGTAGCCCCTGACGTCACTGTCCATATATGGACAGTGGCTTCAGGGGTTCCCTTCTAGAAGCGTAATCTCTGGCCAGAGTGTCGGCAACGCTCTGGCAGTGGATTCCGCTCCAGGAGTAGCCCCTGATGTCACTGTCCATATATGTCCCCAGCCAGAATGTCGACAACGCTCTTTCCGGGGGATTTTGCTACTGGAGGAGTCAGTGACGTCACTGTCCATATATAGACAGTGTCGTCAAGGGCTTTCCCAAGACTGGTGGAGTCCCCGGCCAGAGAGTTTGCGTTGCTCTGGCCGAGGACTCCATAGTTGAAAGCCCGACATCACTGTCCATCTATGGACAGTGAGGTCAAGGGGGTCCTCAGACTCACGCTTAAAGTAGCGCCATGCCCGGTAGTCCTCGACGAGTGGAGGAGCTCCCTCTGCTCCTCCGCTTTGTACTACTGCTGAAGCAGGGAGCTGACGGCTCCTTGCTTCAGCATTGGATTCAAAAGTATCTGCATCCTGAGGAAGCAGATTCAGTTGACACCGGGATAAACCACCGGCCGCCCGGAATCCGGGACTGTCCTGCTGTATCCGGGATGGTTGGGAGGTATGCTTAACAGGTAACTGTCAGTTCAATTTTTTTAAATAATGTATAGGGCAGGCAATTTCAATAAATATTGCCATACACTCAATTAATTAATTCAGTCTCCTTTTATTGTAAAACTGTTCCACAACTGGAGATAAGATCAGTGTGGCTGGGTATTAGTAATGGACTGAAACAGACTGTTGTAGAAATACCCAATGCACTGAGGCACTGAGGTTTCAGGAGCAGGCAGCATTAAGTGTTCCCCACACAGAGTAGCTGTGTTCAGTGTTCGGCGTTGAATACAGATTTTCCCTAGCTACGGCGAGTAGTAAAGGATAGGGGCAGCAGTTCAGGAACAGTTTTAAAATGAAAGGAGGCTGAATTGCTTAACCCCTTCAGGTCCCAGCCTGTTTTGGCCTTAAGGGCACAGCCAATTTTATCAAATCTGACGTGTTACTTTATGTGGTAATAACTTAGGATGCTTTAACCTATCCAAGCGATTCTGGGATTGTTTTCTCATGACTTATTGTACTTTATGTTAGTGCAAAAAATTGGTTGATAAATTTAGTATTTATTTGTGGAAAAACTCCAAAATTTTGAGAAAATTTGCAAAAATTAGCATTTTTCTAAATTGAAATGTATCTGCTTGTAAGACAGATAGTAATACCACACAAAATTGTTACTAATTAACATTTCATGTATGTCTACTTTATGTTTGCATTTTTTTCTGAACGTCCTTCCAATTTTCTAGGACGTTACAAGACTTAGAACTTTAGCAGCAATTTCACAGATTTTCAAGAAAATTAAAAAATGCTATTTTTTCAGGGACCAGTTCAGTTCTAGTGTCTTTGAGGGCCTTATATATTTGATAGACCCCATAAACCCCTCAAAGTATTCAAAACAGCATTCAGAAAGTTTCTTAACCCTTTAAGCGTTTCAAATGAATTAAACAAAAGTAGAGATTAAATTTACAAATTTCATTTTTTTTGCCGAAATTCAATTGTAAAACTTTTTTTTTTGTACCACAGAACTTTTTACACAAGAAATGCAACTCAGTATTTATTGCCCAGAATCTGCAATTTTTAGAAATATCCCACGTGTGGCCCTAGTGTGCTAATCGACTGAAGCACATGCCTCTGAAGCAAAGGAACACCTAGTGGATCGTGGGTTCTCCTTTTCTTAGAATATATTTTATGCACCATGTCAGGTTTGAAGAGGTCTTGTGGTGGCAAAACAGTGGAAACACCACAAAAATAACCCCATTTTGGAAACTACACCTCTCTAGGAATTTATCATGGGGTATAGTTAGCACAATATCTATTGACTAGGTTTTTTGCTAAATATATTGGAATTAGTCTGTAAAAATTAAAATCTACTGTTTTTTTGAAAAAACATAGACATTTCTAATATTTACAAGGAATTAAGAAGAAAATGCCAACATTTGTAAGCAATTTCTCCCGATTACGGCAATACCACATATGTGGTATTAAACTGCTGATTGGACCCGGCAGGGATCAGAAGGGAAGGAGCGTCATTTGGATTTTGGAGCACAGATTTTGCTGTAATGGTTTTCTGTGCCATGTCACGTTTACAACGCCTTTGGGGGACCATAACAGTGGAAACCTACCAATAGTGACCCCATTTTGGAAACAACACCCCTCAAGAAATTTTCTAGGGGTATAGTGAGCATTTAGACCCCACAGGTCTTTTGCAGAATTTCTTAGAATTAGGTAACAAAAAATAAATATCAACATTTTTTCTACTAAAATGTTGATTTTTTTTATTTTCACAAGGGATAAAAGAGAAAAAGCACCCCAACATTTGTAAAGCAATTTCTCCTGAGTACAGCAATACCCCACATGTGGTCACAAATGTTTTTTCATGACTGATCCATTTTTTGCTTTCTTATTTTCGTTTTTCACTCCCCGCCTTCCAAGAGCCTAAACTTTTTTTATTTTCGTGTGAGGGCTGATTTTTTTTCGGGAGTTGTAGTTTCTATTGACACCATTTAAAGTACCATAAAATGTACTGAGAAACTGAACGAAAATGTCAACTTAACTTTATTGTGCAGCTCAATACAATTACGGTGATACCAAATTTATATAATTTTTTTATTATATATTTTACTACTTTTACAAAGAAAAATTTATTTGTTAAAATAAAAAAAATCACTACATTCTGAGAGCCATACCTTATTTTATTTTTCCGTGGATTGAGCATTGTGAGGGCTTATTTTTTGCATGACGTGTTGTAGTTTTTATTGGTACCATTTTTTGGTACATAAAACTTTTTTGATTACTTTGTATTAAAAAATTTTTTGGAGAGCTAAGGTGAAAAAAAACAGGTTTTGGTGGTTTCAATTATTTTTTTTACAGTGCTCATCGTGAAAGTTAAATAATGGTATACTGTAATACATTAACTTTTACGAACGTAGCATTACCAATTTTTTATTTTATTTTTGACATAGTGCGCAAATGGGTTTATGCGCAGCGGATGGTGCAAAGTGGAAATTGCAATTTTCCACTGATACAGATGTAGCCATCTTTAACTTGATTCTGTTTATTTAATGCGTTAAAAGCAGTGGCGTAACTACCGCTATATAGCTGCCGTAGCGGCTGATACGGGGCCCGCAGCATGAGGGGGCCCGTGACACCCGCCGGGCAGGGGTCCCCCCATGGCCGGAGGCTCCGCTAGCAGCCGCTACGGTTGCTACAGTGCGGCGCCAATGAAGGGGTTGTTCCTACAAAAGACATGCATTGCCTATCCACAGGATAGGGCATACATGTGGCGTCGCTGGGACGCCCAGCGATAAGGAGAACGGGGGTCAAAAGTCCCGCGAAGTTCTCCATGACAGACCTCGGACTTCTGGGGTCTGTCGCCAGCTCCATAGAAATGACTTGTGCACCGGTCGCGCTTGTGCGCATGCGTGACCAGCGCTCCCTTCATTTTTATTGAACTGCACAGACCCCGTAAGTCCGAGGTTTGTCATGGAGAACTTGGGGGGACTTTCGGTCCCCCGTTCTCCTTTTCGCTGCCATCGATCACACATGTATCCCCTAGAGAGATACATCTCTTTTGTAGGACACACTATAGGCTGTTTTTTGTTTGGGTGGGCTGTATGGCGTTATCTACAGGGGGGTTGCATTGCGTTATCTACAGGGGGCTGTATGGCATCATCTACAGGGGGGATTTGGGACTGTATGGCGTTATCTACAGGAGGGCTGTATGGCGTTATCTACAGGGGGAAAGCTGTATGGCGTTATCTACAGGGGGAGGGCTATATGGCGTTATCTACAGGGGTAGGGCTGTATGCCGTTATCTACAGGGGTAGGGCTGTATGCCGTTATCTACAGGGGTAGGGCTGTATGGCGTTATCAACAGGGGGAGGGCTTTATGGCGCTATCTACAGGGGGGCTGTGTATGGCGCTATCTATAGGGGGCTGTGTATGGTGCTGTCTATAGGGGGGCTCTGGGTGGCAGAATCTATAGGGAGGCACTATCTACAAGGGGGGGTTGTGTGATACCCAGGGGAGGGGGGCCCCAGTCAAAAGTTTGCAATGGGGCCCAGTCTTCTCTAATTACGCCCCTGGTTAAAAGTCAAGGTAAAGACGCCTACATCTGTATGTCATTTTAGTGCCCAGTTTGTGCCACTGAAGACAAATACCTCATAAAACGTAAACTGCTGTTTGGGCACGCTGCAGGGCTCAGAAGGGAGGGAGCGTCATTTGGCTATTGGCACGTGGATTTTGCTTGGTAGTAGTACTGTTTGGGTTTTCAGTTTATAATGTGGGGGCATATGTAAGCTGTGTGGAGTACATCAGGGTATAATAATGCGGTAAATAAATAATAATTTGCAGTTATGTTACCAGTTTCGCACTGATAAATGGTGCCCGATCTTATCCGCTTTAGGAACACTCTGCACATTTTGCATCGCCATATTCTGAGAGCCAAAACTTTTTTATTTTTTTCCCCAATGGGGCTGTCTGAGGGCTTATTTGTTGCGGGACAACCTATTTTTTTATTGGTACCATTTTGGGGTACATGCAATTTTTTTAACACTTTTTATTCCATTTTTTGGCAAGCAAGGTGACCAAAAACCAGCAAATCTGATGTTTTTTTCTTTTATTTTTATTACAGTGTTCATCGTGAGCTATAAATTACATTTTACTTTATTCTGCGGGTAGGTACGATTATGGCGATACCATATGTATATATATTTTGCTATGTTTTGCAGCATTTGCACAATAAATCACCATATTCTGAGAGCCATAACGTTTTTACTTTCAGTCAAAAAAGCTGTGTAAGGGCTTGTTTTTTGAGGGACAGGTTGCAGTTTTTATTGGTACTATTTTTTGGTATATGCAACGTATTGATCACTTTTTATTCTATATTTTGGGAGGGTTAGTGATTTTTTTTTTGTGGTGTTCACCGTGTGGAAAAAATAACATTATAGTTTTATATTTCGGGTCGTTACGAACGCGGTGATACTAAATATGTGTACTTTTTTTAACGGTTTAATTTTTTTTTAACACAACTATTATTTTTACACTTTTTATCAACTTTTTTTAACTTCTTTTTTTTGTCCCACTAAGGGACTTGGAAGACTTACAGCACAGATCGCTGCTATAATACATTACACTAGCTACGTAGTGTGATGTATTATAAACTCTCAGTGTGACGTGATAGTCATACTGACAGGAAGCCTAGGAGGAACAGCCAGAGGCTGGTGCTTCTAGGCTTCCATACATGGCAACCCGGAGGCCATTGTCTGGTGTCCGGGTTGCCATGATAACCATTGGCAGCACCCGCAATCACTTAGTGGGGGCTGCCGATCTGCTTCAAACCCTGTAAATGCGGCAATCGCAATTGGTCACCGCGTTTAAGGGGTTAATTGCCGGACTCAGCGGCGAGGGAACGCTGGCCGGCAAGACTGGAGTGTCATCTGTCGGGAACAGCTGACCTCCCGGCTCCTGGACACTGTTCGTTAGGACAGTGTACGCCGAGAACCGCTCCGCAACTACGTCCTGGTGCAGGAAGCAAACCCTCTCCAGGACGTACAGTTGCGGAGCAGTGCGGCAAGAGTTTAATAGAGTATTCTGCAAAATGTCTTGGAATCTCGTGCTCTATACATTATTTAAAAAAAATACGTAATAGTTACCCTTTAGTGCAATAACATTTGATTTTACTCCCCTCTGCTTCACAGATCCTCAAATCTGATAAATCCCTTTTTCATGGACCGTTTAAACCACACCAGATGTCTAACAATATGCCTTTTATGACATACTTTTATAGATACTGTATATTGTAAGAGGTGAGAGCCTTAACCCCTTGCCATCGCTGCCAGTTTTGCCTTAATGGTGGGGCGCTATTTTTCAAATCTGACATGACTAGGTGGTGCCAGTCCTGTTAATCCATCAATTAATATACTGAATTGGCTGAATGTAGATATGTTTCAAGCTAAGTTAAATAAAATAAATGTGAGCAAGGCTCAGGGACAAGATGGGTTACACCTAAGAGTTGTTAAAAAAATTAGTTCAGTTATTTCTGTCCCCATCTTCATAGTATTCAGAGATACTCTAGTGACTGGTATAGTGCCAAGGGACTGGAGCAGGGCAAATGTGGTGCCTATTTTCAAAAAGGGCTCAAGGTCTTCACCAGGTAATTTTAATTATAGACCAGTAAGCTTAACATCCATCGTGGTGGAAATGTTTGAGGGGCTATTGAGGGACTATATACAGGATTATGTGTAAATAAATAGTATTATAACTGACAGCCAGCACGTTTTTACTAAGGACAGAAGCTGTGAAACCAACCTGATCTGTTTTTATGAAGAGATGAGCAGAAGCCTAGACAGAGGGGCCGCTGTGGTTATAGTGTTTTTGTACTTTGCAAAGGCATTTGACACTGTCCCTCATAGACATCTAATGAGTAAATTAAGGACTATAGGTTTAAAAATTATTGTTTGTAATTGGATTGAAAATTGGCTCAAGGACCGTAGCCAGAGAGTTGTGGTCAATGATTCCTACTCTGAATGGTCCCCGGTTATAAGTGGTGTACCCCAGATTTCCGTGCTGGGACCACTATTATTCAACTTATTTATTAATGATATAGTATATGGGATTAATAGCACTATTTCTATGTTTGCAGATGACACCAAGCTATGTAGTAATGTTCAGTCTATGGATGATAAATTGCAAGCTGATTTAGACACACTAAGGGCGGATTTACACGAACGTGTGTGTTTTGCGCACGCAAAAAACGCGGCGTTTTGCGTGACCAAAGGGCACTTAACAGCTGCGTGTGTCATGTTCATATGGTGCGTGGCTGCTTTTTTTTCACGCAGCCGCCATCATTATGACACTCCGTTTGGATGTTTGTAAACAGAAAAGCACGTGGTGCTTTTCTATTTACATTCACTCTTTTACTGCTGTTGCGCGAATAACGCGCGTCCCACGGAAGTACTTCCATGTGCTGCGCGTGATTTTCACGCTCCCATTGACTTCAATGGGTGCGTGATGCGCGAAAAACGCCGAAATATAGGACCTGTCGTGAGTTTTACGCAGCGGACCCGCGCTGCGCAAAAATCACGGACAGTCTGCACTGCCCCATAGATTGGCATAGCTCAGTGCGACACGCGTGAAAAACACGCGGGTGGCACGGACGTATTACACGTTCGTGTAAATCCGCCCTAAGTGTTTGGGCGTCCACTTGGCAAATGAAGATTAATGTAAAGTTATGCATCTGGGTACAAACAACCTGCATGCATCATATGTCCTAGGGGGACAGGTCAGGATCCTGTTTCTTTTAAATGCTGCTGGGGAACCGCTCGATCCACTATATAAGGCTGCGCTACAGTGCTTGGGAATAAGTGACTGGGGCAGAAGAGGATGGAGGCGCAGCCTTATATAGTGGATCGAGCGGGTTCCCCAGCAGCATTTAAAAGAAACAGGATCCTGACCTGTCCACAGAGTTTAAGGCAGCACAGAGTATTTCAGGAGATGAGCGTGCGGATCTTGTGCGGGGTGGTGACTTGCCAATCATGTGAAGGTGTTATTGAGGACAGGAGTGGAGGAGAGGTAACAGACTGAGAGCTATGTAATGGTAAGAGCAGAGTTCACAGCAGCACAGAATCTTTCAGGAGAGGAGCGTGCAGATTCTGTCCTGCTGTGAACTCTGTTCTTACCATTACGTAGCTCTCATTCTGTTACCTCTCCTCCACTCCTGTCCTCAATAACATCTTCACATGATTGGCAAGTCACCACTCCGCACAAGATCCACACGCTCATCTCCTGAAATACTCTGTGATGCCTTAAAGGGAACCTGTCACCAGCATTTCACCTATTGAACTTTACTTATCCCTCACTGGCCGCTGTTATCAAAAGTTCATTGCCGTTATCCCCTCTCCTAAACTCCTTCTCCGACTGTAAATAACGGCCTGCAAACATTTTGCGCCTTTTATCGTAATAATCCGGTGTCCCTTTGTGCGCACACACCAGAAGAGGACATTAATGCACAAGCGCAGGATTTTGTGTGCTGGGGTAAGGCAAAGAGCTGTCAATCAAAAGTAAGGAGGCAGGGTAAACTCGGAAAGACTTGAGGAATGAAGATATGACTCTTTTCAAATGAAGATCTGACTCATTTCAAATGAAGATCTGACTCTTTTCTGCTCATTAGCATACGGTTAGAGAACACTAAAAAACTGAATACTAAAGCTACAGAGCTGACTAAGAAGACAATTATAGGTTATATAGGAATGATTTTTCACCCACTACCACCAGGTAGTGCTGGTTTAATAGGTGAAATGCTGGTGACAGGTTCCCTTTAAACTCTGTGGACAGGTCAGGATCCTGGTTTTTTTTAAATGCTGCTGGGGAACCCGCTCGATCCCCTATATAAGGCTGCGCCTCCATCCTCTTCTGCCCCAGTCACTTATTCCCAAGCACTGTAGAGCAGCCTTATATAGTGGACCGAGCGGGTTCCCCAGCAGCATTTAAAAGAAACAGGATCCTGACCTGTCCACAGAGTTTAAGGCAGCATAGAGTATTTCAGGAGATGAGCACGGCCGGGCACAGCCGGCCACGGGCAGCCGGTCGTTTTTCCGAGCCGTGCTCCCATTATAAAGTATAGGAGCACGGCCCGTAAAATAAAAAAATAGAACATGTTCTATCTTTTTAACGGCACGGGCACCTTCCCGTGAGAAAACGGGAAGGTACCCGTGGCTAACAGAAGTCTATGGGCCCGCTATTTCGGGTCGCAATTACGACCCGTAATAACGGGTGTTTTTACGGTCGTGTGCATGAGGCCCCGTAATGACGGGTGGCTACATGTGTGCACCCGTCATTACGGCAGCGTTGCTAGGCGACGTCAGTAAATAGTCACTGTCCAGGGTGCTGAAAGAGTTAACTGATCGGCTGTAACTGTTTCAGCACCCTGGACAGTGAATTCCGATCAGAATATAGAGTAACCTGTAAAAAAAAAAAAGACGTTCATACTTACCGAGAACTTTGTGCTTCCTCCAGTCCGGTCTCCCGGCCGCTGCCTTGGTGAAGCGTCCCTCTCGACATCCGGCCCGACATTCCTGGATGACGTTACAGCCCATGTGACCGCTGCAGCCAATCGCAGGCTGCCGCGGCCTCTGCAGCCAATCACGGGCTGCAGCGGCCTCTGCAGCCAATCACAGGCTGCAGGCGTGAGGAAAGAAGGTCGGACTGGAGGAAGAAGAGGGACTCGTCACCAAGACAACGACCGGGTACGTATGAAATGCTTTTTATTTTATTTTTAATCAGCAGCCTCTTTTCTCTATCAGTGATTGATAGAGACAAGTGGCTGCCGATTTGTATAATATTTTTGACCGGGTTCGGTCAAAACGTGTTCGGCCGAACCCGGTGAAGTTCGGATTCGCTGCGAACCGAACTTTTCCCGATGTTCGGACCGAAACCGGGTTGGGTTGTCCCGGTTCGCTCATCTCTATTGATAAGGATCTGGGTGTACTTGTAGATCATAAACGAAATAACAGCATGCAATGTCAGATTCTTCTAAGGCCAGCAGGATATTGTCGTGTATTAAAAGAGGCATGGACTCGCGGGACAGGGATGTAATATTGCCACTTTACAAAGCATAAATGCGGTTTCATTTAGCATATGCAGTCCAGTTCTGGGCTCCAGTTCATAGAAAGGATGCCTCAGAGTTGGAAAGAATACAAAGAAGACCAACGAAGCTAATAAGGGGCATGAAGAATCTAAGTTATGAGGAAAGATTAAAAGAATTAAACCTATTTAGCCCTGAAAAGAGACGACTAAGGGGGGACATGATTAACTTATATAAATATATTAATGGCCCATACAAGAAATATAGTGAAAACCTCTTCCACGTAAAATCCCCTCAAAAGAAAAGGGGGCACTCCCTCCGTTTGGAGAAAAAAGGTTCAATCTCCAGAGACGACAAGCGTTTTTTACTGTGAGAACTGTGAATCTATGCAATAGTCTACCGCAGGAGCTGGTCACAGCAGGGACAGTAGATGGCTTTAAAAAAGACTTAGGCTGGGTTCACACGACCTATTTTCAGACGTAAACGAGGCGTATTATGCCTCGTTTTACGTCTGAAAATAGGGCTACAATACATCGGCAAACATCTGCCCATTCATTTGAATGGGTTTGCCGACGTACTGTGCAGACGACCTGTTATTTACGCGTCGTCGTTTGACAGCTGTCAAACGACGACTCGTAAAAATACAGCCTCGTCAAAAGAAGTGCAGGACACTTCTTTGGACGTTTTTGGAGCTGTTTTCTCATAGACTCCAATGAAAACAGCTCCAAAAACGGACGTAAAAAACGGCGCGAAAAACGCCGCGAAAAATTCGAGTTGGTCAAAAAACGTCTGAAAAGCAGGGTCTGTTTTCCCTTGAAAACAGCTCTGGATTTTCAGACGTTTTTGGTCACTACGTGTGCACATACCCTTAGATAATTTCCTAGAATGAAAAAACATCAGCTCCTATGTCAATGTGTAGAATTTTTATTTCATCCCTTCCTTTTCTCCCATCTCTTGGATGAACTTGATGGACATACCGTATTTTTCGGACTATAAGACGCACCCAGGTTTTAGACAACAGAAAATAGGAAGGAATTATTACATATTTTTCTACTTTTACAAAGAAAAATCTATTTGTTAAAAAAAAAATTCTGTTTCACCACATTCTTAGAGCCATAACGGCCAAGTGCGGCTTTCACCAATCACTTTGCCACAGGGCACAGTGATATGGTGGCGATTGGTGCTGTCTGAGTGCCAGTCTATAATCAGCCCCAGTGGTTATTTGTTTACAAAGGTTTTTTGGGGCCTTTTTTTTGCTTTTATTAAAAAAAAAGCGTTAGGGCGTTAGAATAGCAGACGTTTACTGACGTCCGTTTTTGTAAAAAAAATATATAGCAGAAGTTATAGCTATATATTTTTTTTAAAAGATTTAGAATACATTTACAGCGTTATAGTTAGCGTAAGTTAGTGACGGACATTCAGTTTTTTTAACTGAAGTTCTTTCACTAAATATTTGATATCATAGCGACAGGTATAGTATAAATTTACAGCGTTAGGCCTCATGCACACAAACATATTTTTGTCCTACCGTAAATACTGGCGTTAATACGGGTCCTTGGTCACACGTATTCGACCCGTATTGCACCAGTATTTATGGACCCGTGCCCGTAAATACGGGTCCGGTGTCATCAGTATTCCACCCGTATATACGGGCACGTTTTCGATGCAAAATTGCACTGCACTAATCGGCAGCCCCTTCTCTCTATCAGTGCAGGATAGAGAGAAGGGACAGCCCTTTCCAAAGTAAAAGTAAAAGAAATTCATACTTACCCGGCCGTTGTCTTGGTCTCTTGACATCCAGTCTGACCTCCCTGGATGACGCGGCAGTCCATGTGACCACTGCAGCCTGTGATTGGCCTGTGATTGGCTGCAGCGGTCACATGGGATGAAACGTCATCCCGGGAGGCCGGACTGGAGGAAGAAGAAGAAGAAGATGATTTCTGGGTAAATTCACTTTTAATACTATTAACTCCAGCGTTAGTCACTGTCTCGGGTGCTGAGAGTTACTGCCGATCAGTTAACTCTTTCAGCACCCTGGACAGTGACTATATCCTGACGTCGCCTAGCAACGCTCCCGTAATTACGGGTGCACACACGTAGCCACCCGTAATTACGGGAGCCCCATAGACTTCTATGGGCCTGCCCGTGCCGTTATTACGGCCTCAAATAGGACATGTTCTATATTTTTCAACGGCACGGGCATCTTCCTGTAAGCATACGGGAAGGTGCCCGTGGCCAATAGAAGTCTATGGGCCCGTAGTTACGGGCCGTAAATACGGCTCGTAATTACGGGCGTTTTTACGTTTGTGTGCATGAGGCCTTATAGTTAGTATCAGTTAGTATCAGCTAATAAAAATGTCCCAATCATCCTAAAGGGTCTATTCAGCCCAAGAGGCATACGCCATCCTGGCCTCTGACAGTGAATCGGCCAGCGAGGGAGAAGAGGAAATTTCCCCATTCCTCTTGACCTCCTCCTCATCATCCTCATACAGTGATGAGGAACACCCGCAAAGACGCCCCAGGACATCAGTTGAAGCAGCCCCCCAAAAGAGTGATACCATGTGGAACCCACCCTCTGAAAATTATGAGCCTCACACTCCAGATTTCATGGGCAGCTCAGGAATTCGATTTGAGACTGCAGGCAGAAATTGACTTTTTCATGGTCTTTTTCTCTGAGGATTTAGTGAATTTAATGGTGGCCCAGACAAATTTATATGCCCAGCAATTTTTAGCCCAAAACCCCACATCATCATTTGCTAGGTGGACCCCCATAGAGGCAGTGGAGATGGGAACATTTTTGGCCGTTGTCCTACATATGGGCCTAGTAAAAAAGCCAGAGATTAGGCAATACTGGAATACGGACATTTTATACATCACCCCATTTTACTACATGGCAATGACCCGGATACGTTTATTGAAATAATTCTGACATTTTTGCATTATAATGATAATGCACAGTGCCCGCCCTGTGATGACCCCAATAATCATTGATTATTTCTGCACCAAATTACAAGAAGCTTACACCCCTGAAAAGAACTTTGCAATAGACGAGTCCCTTGTACATTTTAAGGGGAGACTAAAATTCCGCCAATACCTGCCAAGCAAGAGGGCGAGGTATGGAATTAAAATGTACAAGCTGTGCGAGAGCAGCTCAGGGTACACCTACAGGTTTAGGGTTTATGAAGGGAAGGACACTGGGATAGAACCTCCAGAATGTCCCCCTGTCCTGGGAGTTAGTGGGAAAATAGTGTGGGATTTGGTTCACCCACTGCTGGACCAGGGTTATCACCTCTAAGTGGATAACTTCTACACCAGCATCCCACTATTTAACTGCCTCTCCACCAGAAGTACTGTAGCATGTGGAACCATGCGCAAAAACTAGAGAGGCCTCCCTAAAACTTTTATTGGGCAACCAATAAGAAAGGGAGAAAGCAGGGCACTACACAGCGAGAACATGTTGCTGGTCTAGTAAAAGGACAAGAGGGATGTCCTTATGTTGACCTCAATACACGGTATCGGCAGCACCCCTGTCAGAGGTAGCACTACAATAACCCCCCCCCCAAGCTAGAGTGCATCCTGGGCTACAATAAGTACATGGGCGGGGTTGATCTCTCTGATGAAGTACTGAAGCCAGTGCGATGCGTAAAACAAAGGTGTGGTACAAAAAGCTGGCTGTGCACATGGTACAGATGGCATTGGATCACTCTTACGTGCTATACAGGGGACATTCCTTCAGTTTCAAGAGGCGGTTATCAAAGCCTTTGTATTTGGGAACAAAGAAAGGGAGGGCCCCAGTACTTCTAGAAGTGATGGTCCACGTATTGTACCAGGGCAACACTTTCCCGGCGAAATCCCCTCCACTGGTAAAAAGAGATGGACCCAAAAAAGGTGTAAAGTGTGTTACAAAATGGGGAGAAGACGAGACACAACTTATCATTGTGAAACCTGCCCCGACAAATCCATGGATTTTTAATTGAATAATTTTTTTAAATGCTCACTATACCACTAGATACATTCCTTGAGGGGATGTAATTTCCCAAATGGAGTCACTTTTGGGTGGTTTCCACTGTTTTGGCCACTCAGGGGCTTTGCAAATGCGACATGGACTCCGCAAACCATTCCAAAGAAATTTGAACTCCAAATGGTGGTCTTTCCCTTTTGAGTCCTGCCGTGTGTCCAAACAGCCGTTTATAACCACATGTGGGGTACTCTTTTACTCGGGGGAAATTGCTTTACAAATGTTGTGGTGTTTTTTCTCCTTTAATCCTTGTGGGAATGAAAAAAAATTAGCTAAACCTACATTTTATTGGAAAAAATTTAGATTTTCATTTTCACGGCCTAATTCCAATAATTTATGAAAAAAACCTGTGGGGTCAAAATGCTCACTATAGGCCTAGATAATTTCCTCAAGGGGTGTAGTTTCTAAAATGGGGTCACTTGTGGGGGTTTCCCGTTTTGTCCCCTCAGGCCCTTTGCAAATGTGGCATGACCTCCGCAAACAATTCCTGCTAAATTTGAGCTCCAAAAGCCAAATGGCGCTCTTTTGCTTCTGAGCCCTGCCGTGTAGCCAAACAGCCGTTTATGACCACATGTGGGGTACTGTTGTACTCGGGAGAAATTGCTTTACAAATGTTGTGGAGGTTTTTCTCCTTTAGTCCTTGTGGGAATGAAAAAAAAAATAGCTAAACCTAAGTTTTATTGAAAAAAAATGTAGATTTTCATTTTTTCCCCCTAGATAATTTCCTCAATGGGTGTAGTTACCAAAATGGGGTCACTTGTGGGGGGTTTCCACGGCTTTGGCATCACAAGACCTCTTAAAACCCAGACATGGTGCCTAAAATATATTTTCATAAAAAGGAGGCCCCAAAATTCACTCGGTTCTCCTTTGCTTATGAGGCATGTGCTTCAGTCCATAAGAACACTGCAGTCACATGTGGGATATATGTCTAAAAACAGAATCTGGGCAATAAATATTGAGTTGCTCTTGTAAAAGCTTATGTGTTACAAACAAAATGGATAAAAAATGAATTTCTGCAAAAAAACAGAAATTTGTAAATTTCACCTCTACTTTGCTTTAATTCCTATGAAATATCTAAGGGGTTAAGGAACTTTCTAAATTATGTTTTGAATACTTTGATGGTTGCAGTTTTTAAAATGGGGTGACTTGTTGGGAGTTTCTAATATATAAGGCCCTAAAAGCCACTTCACAAGTTAACTGGTCCCTGAAAATATAGCCTTTGAAATTTTCTTGAAAATGTGAGAAATTGCTGCTAAAATTCGAAGCCTTGTAACGTCCTAGAAAATTAAAAGGATGTTCAAAAAACAATGCCAATCTAAAGTAGACATATGGGGATGTTAATTAGCAACTATTTTGTGTGGTATAATTGCCTGTCTTACAAGCAGATACATTTAAATTTTGAAAAATGCTAATTTTGCAATTTTTTGCCAAGTTTTTCACAATTAAATACTGAATGTATCGAGCAAATTTTGCCAGTAACATAAAGTCCAATTTGTCACGAGAAAACAATCTCAGAAATCGCTTGGATATGTAAAAGCATTCCGAAGTTATTACCACATAAAGTGAAACATGTCCGATTTGAAAAATGAGGCTCTGTCAGGAAGGTCAAAAGTGGCCAAAGTGGGAAGGGGTTAAAGGGGACTTTGGTGCCTATTTTGTATATTTGTATACACATATGCCAGAATATACTGTAGTTCGTTTATTCATGCTCTGTGCTTTAAAGCTCTGTCATTTTGTGTTGTCCCCCCAGGGGCGTTCCACAAGATGACTGGTCTGTATAACTTTCATATTTATGTTGTGCTGCTGTCTAGACCGCTCGCGGTCTAAATTACTTAGTGTCGGGCTGAATGGTATGCTACGCCGTAGCAGTGCCAGGACGTTGCAGCGTGGCTATACCACGTCCTGTTGCTGGGCGTGGCAATTACGGTTTAGAATTTCTACTGGTCCCACCAAGAGTGTTAAAGGACGGGTGTCGCGAAATTTTTTTTTTTCTATCAATTTGCTTTTAGTGTTTTATTAAAACATTTTTTATTTATTTGTGTGTTTGTGTTTTACTTTTTTTTATTTTTGAACTTTTTCTTGTCTATGGGGGATGCCATTTTTTCTTCCATCTCTGTATGTGTCGATTAACGACACATACAGACATGGAATACGGCACATACAGCCCCATAGTGAATGCGAATGGGACCGGTTCCATTCACTATGCTGTACGCCGTCTGTGTGGGAACGGCGCATGTGCCGCTCCCACACAGTCCAAATTGAAGGTCTTTGGCCGAGCGACGTCCGGCGCCATTTTCTTGTGGACCGGAAGCTGCGGCCGGACAGTAAGATTACTACTTCCGGTCGCGGCTTCCGGACTTGTGTTCTAATGCAAGTACTTGGAGCGGAGGGAGCAGACAGAGCGGACAGACCGGAGGGAGCGGTGGCGGCAGGAGCAGGTAAGTTATTTCTGTGTATGTACGTGTTTTTGGTGTGTGATTACTACTGTATGTAAACCTACTACACTGTGTGTTCGCTCAAAAAATGGCGACACACAGTGTAGGAGGCTTGAACGTTCTATCCCCTCCTTTCTCCTGGCACTAGCCAGGATAAAGGAGGGGGGATTCTGTGAGTTCACTAGAGCGAGTGTGTATTCTCAAATTTTGCAGCATAAAGCAATGTGGTTGCTTTACCACATGCCAATGCTGCAATTTTGGGAATTGCTCCATCTAGCGACCAGCACTGGGAAATGTTATAAATTAGAATCTAATTTATAATATTTCCTGACTCGTGAAAAAATTAAAAAGATTAGAACAATGTTTAATCATTTATACACTAACTGTTTAATTTAAAAAAAAAAAAAAAAATCTAGCGACACATTCCCTTTAATAGTATGGCAAGTGCTGTGGAGTGAAAACCGCTGAGATAGAGAAAGAGATACTCAGAAAGCTGCTGAAAACTCTGAGTGTGCGACTACAAAAGATGGTGGACTGTAGTCTGTGGATCCTGGGGATGATTGCGGGTGATGGGCAGTAGCCTCTCCAAGTGCGCAGTGTCTTGTGAGCTGTGGTCAGCGGGTGACTGGCAGGAGCCTCCCTTCATGAGACAGTGAAACAGAGCAGTCAGTGCAGCAAGTACAGCCAGTTGCAGACTACTAGGGAGTAGTGCCCTTGTCTCTGACCAACGAAAGAGTGAGCCAGCCAGCCATCAACCGCCAGCCTGAGCCGACAATTGTAAGAACTGTGCCTTGCATATTGAGAAGTGTTTGTTTGTCGGGTGTATAGTAAAGTTTGTGTTGCCAGGAGCTCCTGGTATTTGTTCCATCTCTTCTGCGACAAATTTGCAAGGGCCGTACACCATCTTAAAGGGAAGGTGTCACGAAAAAAAATGTTTTTATGTTTTTGATTTTAGTTTGTTATTAAAATAAATTTTATTTATTTGTGTTTTACTTTTTTATTTTTTCTGAGTTTTACTTCTCTATGGGGGCTGCCATTTTTTTTTCATCTCTGTATCTGTCGATTAACGACACATACAGAGATGGAATACGGCACATACATCCCCATAGTGAATGCGAACGGGAACCGTTCCATTCACTATAGTGTACGACGTCTGTATGGGAACGGCGCATGCAGTCCAAATGGAAGGTCTTCAGCAGTGCGACATCTGACGCCATTTTCATGTGGACCGGAAGTAGCGGCCGGACAGTAAGATGACTACTTCCAGTCGCGGTTTCCATCCATATGTTCCGAAGAAAGGACTAGGAGCGGAGGGAGCTGAGGCAGCGGCGGCGGCAGGAGCAGGTAAGTCATGTTTGTGTATGTTCGAGTAATAACCACTGTATCTAATCCTCCTACACTGTGCATTCGCTCAAAAAATGGCGGCACACAGTGTAGGAGGTTTGAACATTCGACCCCCTCCTTTCTCCTGGCACTAGCCAGGAGAAAGGAGGGGGCATTGTTTGAGCGCACTAGAGCGAGTGTGTCTTCTCCAATTTTGCAGCATAAAGCAATGAGGTTGCTTTACCACATGCCACTGCTGCAATTTTGGGAATTGCTCCCTCTAGTGACCAGCACATGGAAATGTTATAAATTAGAATCTAATTTATAAAATTTCCTGACTTGTGAAAAAATGTAAAAAATTATAACAATGTGTAATCATTTATATACTAACTGTTTAACTAAAAAAAAAAAAATCTAAAAAATTTCTAGCGACACATTCCCCTTAAGTTCCTATTTTGCATCTTAAGGCTGGGTTCACACGTGGCGGAATTTCACTTAAATTCCGCTGCGGACATTCCGCAGCGTTAATCCGCAGCGGAGCCGTTTCTGCATTGACTTCCACTTCTATTTAGAAGTGTTCGTTTAGACGATGCGTAACATTCCGCTGCGGAGCATAGGCTGCGGAGCGGAATTTGGTGTCCGCAGCATGCTCTGTCTGTTGCGGAGCAGTGGCGGACTCATGGCGGAATTTCTCCATTGACTTCAATGGAGATTCTAATTTCCGCAATGAAGTCCGCAGCTGTCATGCACATGTTATGTGTGCTGCGGATGCGTCTTGCTTTTTTGCCATGACATTTCTTCATTCTGGCTGGACCTATGTATTTCTAGGTCTACAGCCAGACTGAGGAACTCAATGGGGCTCCCGTAATGACGGGAGCGTTGCTTGGAGACGACTGTAAATAGTCACTGTCCAGGGTGCTGAAAGAGTTAAGCGATCGGCAGTAACTGTTTCTGCACCCTGGACAGTGACTACCGATCCCAATATACAGCAACCTGTAAAAAAATATAAGTTCATACTTACCGAGAACTCCCTGCTTCTGTCTCCAGTCCGGCCTCCCAGGATGACGTTTCAGTCTAAGTGACGGCTGCAGCCAATCACAGGCCAAGCACAGGCTGCAGCGGTCACATGGACTGGCGCGTCATCCAGGGAGGTCGGGCTGGATGCCGAAAGAGGGACGCGTCACCAAGACAACGGCCGGTAAGTATGAAAGTCGTTTACTTTCACTAGGGAAAGTGCTGTCCCTTCTCTCTATCCTGCACTGATAATAGAGAGAAGGGAAGCACTTTTCCCGCAGTCCGCAGCAGCTAGTCCGCATCAATTTTCTGCACATTTTGTGCAGATCCGCAGCCGTAATACGCAACCCGGATTAGGTGCGGCATTGATGCGGACAGTTGCGGAGGAAATCCGCCACATGTGGTCATGCCCAAATAGTTACAGACTACAAATAAATCCTGTGTAGTTTGATCCTGCAGTCATACTCTCTTCCATTTGCCGTCTACCTCTAGCTAATATATTACCTACCTACCTCTTGCTATCTCTTGCTACTATGGTAAGTTTAACCCGTTGCGTACCTTGTCCGCAATAGTACGGTGCACGCCGCTCATTGCAGCGGACCTTCGCCGTACTATTGCGGAGAAGGAATAAACTGTCACTATGTGAAATCACATAGTGATATAACAGCGGCGGCAGCTGTCATTGACAGCTAACCGTCTCTACTACTGGCCTGGGGACCAATTAGCAGGCCCCCATGCCGGCGATTGCTGTAATTGGTCAGTCTTCAGAGACTGACCAATCACAGCCGTCTGTGACGTCGTCTACAGGAGAAAACTCCTGTCACTTTCTCTGATCTCCTAATTTCTGTGAGATCCGTGAGGAGATCAGGGAAAGCCATGTTAAAAAAAAAAAAAAACACTATTTTTATTAACCCTTCCCGAAAATGGGCGTATAGTAACTCCCTGAGGATGAAGCGGGCATCTTCATCGGGTGTCGGCTGTAATATACAGGCGACATCCCACTGCAACAACAGCGATCACGATCTCTCCGATCGCTGTAGTTTAACCCCTTAAATGCTGCTGTCAATAGCGACAGTGGCATTTAAGTGATTGATACAGAGGGAGGGGGCTCCCTGCGCACCCCATTGCCCCACCCCCGAAAAAATCGCAGGGTTCTGATGGTTGCAATGGCAACCAGGAAGCCTAGCAACGGCTTCCTGGTTGCCAGGTACGGGAGCCTATTAGATCCTGCCGAAGGCAGGATGTAATAGGCTCAAATGTCAGTTGTAAAATGACAGTTACAATACACTGCACTACACAAGTACATACAGAAGTAGTGCAGTGTATTGTACAGGGGATCAGAAGATCAGATCTTCCAGTCTCCTAGTAAGTGTAAAATAAAAAGTGAAAAAAAAAAAGTTTTAGATAAATAAATACATAAATAAAAGTATTACGTAATAAAAACAATAATCGCGGGGGGCGGAGCTTGCCGCTGACTGAGATGGCGGTGTAAGACAAGTTCTCCTGCATACCGAGTAGCTAAGTAGCGGCTCACAGCGACAGATCGCCTTGAAAAGAAGCGGAAAAACGAGGGTTCCACTCCTTAAACTTCCTAGCACCGGGGAGCAACATGACTAAGAGGAGGGGAGCAAAGGTAGAGCTGAAAAAGCTCCCGGACTACTTCCCAGCGACGGACCGCATCCAAGATGGCGCCGGCTCACCTCATGAGAGGGAAGACACGCGTCCCTGTGCCTCAACAACGGCTAACCCAGGTCAGTCAGCAGAAAGGGATATATCTATCCAGGGGAGCTCAAAAGATGTGGGCATCCCGGCCAAACGGGGGGCGACTCGTTCAGCACCCTCCCCGCCTAACAGCATGAACCCGAGTCAGGAGAAAGCACAGTCCCCTGCTCCATTAACGGCCTGCGTGGGTGGCCTTACAGCAACCAACGTTCCTGAAATGGCGGCCATCTCAGACGATGCACCCCTTACTACTGCTATCATGAAGGGGTTAATACAGTCGTTGCAAAGCTCAATATCGGAGACATTACATAAAATGATGTCACAGATTCAAACGTCGGTGGATGACCTGGGGTGCCGCACCGACCACATTGAACGCAAAATGGGTGATTATGCTGCAGCCCATAATACGCTTATAGATGCTCACTCTGCCCTTAAAGACGAAGTGGTATGGCTGAAGTCCAAACTAATGGATCAGGAAGATAGATCCAGACGTAATAACTTGAAGGTACGGGGGGTCCCAGAGACCGTCTCCCCTGGGGATTTGCAGAATTATCTACAGGACATGTTTAAGGCTTTGTCTCCTACGATAGCTCCTCTAGACCTGAGTCTAGATAGAACGCACAGGATCCCTAAATCCCGCTCAGCTCCTATTGATTCTCCAAGAGATGTATTAACAAGAGTACATTTTTATCAAACTAAAGACCGCATCCTTCAAGAGTCCAGAGGATTGGGAAAACTTCCTGAACCCTACACCCAAGTCTCGATTTTTCCGGATTTATCTGCTTCTACGCTGATGCTTCGCAAGCAATTCCAACCAATTACAGTCACTCTCAGGGAGCACAATTTCAAGTATAAATGGGGATTCCCGGTCAAGTTGATCGTCAATAAGAATGGTTCTACTCATGTGATATCGTCCCCTTCGGATGGAGTATCGCTGCTGCGACAATGGAATATCCCGATCACTAACTTGGCGGCCGTCCCTAAAAGAGCATCTCCACGCCGTATTCCTCCCGAGTGGGAAACAAATTAATGACACCCTACGGATGGACACTCAAAGGTGACTGTCTGATAATAAACGCGCGATATATGCTACCTTGATGCCTTTTTCTCTCCCCCCCATGGAGGTTCTTTCGGCGCAGTGTAGGCGCCATGTGTTTCTCATTTATGCTTTAATGCTTTTGGTTTTTATGTTTAACGTTGCCAGGTTTTGTCCATCCAGATGTCTTGCTTGGATCACCCGCAGCCAGCGGGCGACAACCAGGTATTTAGCTCTCACTAACGCACCTTCAGATTTAACACTATGCCGGTTACAATATCCTCCTTGAATGTTAAAGGGCTTAACAGCCCCTTCAAGCGCCAAATGATGTGGAAAGAGGCGCTAAACTTGAAATGTGAGGTTTTCTTTGCACAAGAAACTCATTTCTCGCAACTCAACCCCCCTAAATGCACACACTCTAAATTTGCGCATGTTTATCAGGCCAATAGCTCCAAGAAAACCAAAGGAGTCCTTACGGCAATTAAGGAATCGGTGGTTTTTAAAGAGCACGAGGTGATCTTAGATCCCCAGGGCAGATTTTTGATCCTCATTTGTGATATTAATCATATTACGTATACTTTGGTTAATCTATATCTCCCGAACTCTCATCAACTCAGGGCCTTCCATAAAATCCTCCGTAAAGTTCGGAAAGTTGAAAAGGGTTTACTAATTATTGGAGGCGATTTTAATGAGGTAATGCACCCTATAGTTGACTCCTCGAACGCACTTAGGCCACGCTCCCAATTACACCACACGATACATGGGGAGGAGTTGTATGACATTTGGCGATGTCAGCATGGAAACGAACGTGATTTTACGTATTTCTCAGCACCCCACAGGGTGTATTCTAGAATTGACATGTTCCTGGTATGTAAAAGAAGCCTGCGATATATGTCTACATCGTTGATAGGAGATATATCGTGGTCTGACCATGCCCCGATTACTGTGGTGGTTTCGGATACGTTCCCCTCCCCTCCCTTCTCTTCTTGGAAATTGAATGATCTGGTCCTAGATCACCCAATGACTGAGGATCTTATGAATAACCACCTCAACTTATACTTTGAGGTGAACTCTCCCTCCTCCGAGAATAGTTTCTCCCTATGGAACGCGCATAAGGCGTATATGAGGGGATTGGGGATTCAGGCCGCGTCTAGATTAAAAAAGCATCGGGAAAAAACGACTGCTGACATTCTCTCCCAATTACATAGTTTAGAATCCCTTAATAAAAAACAGGCAACTCCGGACACTTCCCTCCGCATCAAAGCTCTTAGAGGGCAACTCCAGAGTGTGCTTACGTCAAGATATTTGACATTGTCAAAGTCTATGCAGCTGGGGTTTTACATTCAAGGGAATAGACCGGGAGCCTTACTAGCCAAAATGATCAAAAAGTGCAATGCTAAACAAAGAACTGCGCACCTATTAGATCGACAGGGGGGCCACATCACTCACCCTCAGGAGATAAGTGAACAATTCAGGAACTATTATTATAGTCTGTACAATCTGAAAGAGGATCAATTGACGCACCAGCCTTCCCCGGAGGATATAAATAACTTCTTGGGCGGCCTGAATCTCCCTTCCCTCTCAGAAACCGATAGTACGGCCCTGAAAGCGCCTTTTACAGAATTGGAGCTCTCCCGAGCCATTAAAAGTTTGCCGCAGCACAAGGCACCGGGCCCTGATGGGTTCACTAATTATTATTATAAAAAATTTACGAAGGTGTTGTCCCCACATCTGGTGGGGGTGTTCAACAAGGCGGCGGCAGTAGGCTCCTTCCCAGAGGAGATGCTGTCCGCTACTATAGTCACACTCCCAAAACCTGGGAAGTCTCCGGACTCCCCGGCAAACTTCCGTCCCATTTCACTTTTGAATGTGGATATTAAACTTTACGCCAAAGTAATATCTAATAGATTGATTAATCTGCTCCCTACCATTATACATGAAGACCAAGTGGGATTTGTTGCAGGGAGGCAGGCACCTGATGGCACAAGGCGATATGTTAATCTGATAGACTGGGCTGTAAAAAGACGAGTGCCTTCTGTGCTCCTTGCTCTGGACGCGGAGAAGGCATTCGACAGGGTTCATTGGGGATACCTGGAAGCGATCCTTATCAAATTCGGATTTACAGGGTGGATTAAATCTGCGATCCTAGCGTTATATTCTAACCCTTCCGCCAGAGTCTTGGCATCAGGCTTCTTCTCCACGCCATTCCCCATTACTAATGGTACTCGACAGGGATGCCCACTCTCCCCCCTGATATTTGCTTTAGTAATGGAGCCATTAGCGGCGGCAATCCGGCAAAACACTGATATTCAGGGAATTCAGGTTGGTCACACCCTGCATAAAATAGGGCTATATGCGGACGATGTGATTCTCTCCTTAACAAATCCGTTAGCTTCTCTGACAGAAGCTCAAAAGACGCTAGACAAATTTGGAGAGGTGTCATACTATAAGGTTAACTGCAACAAGTCTCACTTGCTGAATGTAGGTCTCCAAACCTCCATACGAAGTACATTTCCCTTTCAATGGAATCCCCTTAAAATTTCGTATCTCGGCATTTCTCTTACCAAGTCCACTAATCTCCTTTTTAAGCACAACTTTAGCCCATTATTGCAAACCATTCCTCAACAATTGGCATCATACTCCCATGTCAGTACGTCCTGGGCGGGCAGAATTGCGGTCATTAAAATGATGATCATTCCCATAATCTTGTATCAATTTCGTACGGTGATAATACCCCTTCCTAACTCGTATTTGAGAGAGCTCCAAAGATTGCTGAATAATTTTATATGGGCGCACAAAAAACCACGAATCAGGATGCACACGATGTACAGACATTGGAGGAAGGGGGGGATGGGGGTGCCAGACGTCCAGAGATATTACCGGGCGGTTATTCTTGATCATCTAAAATTTTGGTGTACGCCTACGCCCTCAAAACAATGGGCCCAAATAGAGCAGACCATAATAGAGCAACCTCTTTTATCACTCCTGAGGGTAAACCCCAAGGTAAACATTAAGCCTTCCGGGGTAATGTCCCCGCCTATCTCAGCTTCTCTTAAAGCTTGGAAACACTACTCAACACATCTCCCCTCATCGGCTCTTACACCTATAAAAAATTTACCTTTGAAATTCCTGATCTCGGAGCTCCCGGGGGTGTCTCTGGACAATTGGATATCATCTGGAGTCTCCCACATACACAAGCTGTTCACGGGTAGCACTCTGCGGGCATTCTCTGACCTGGTGTCGGAGTACTCTATCCCGAATAGGGATTTTTATAAGTATCTATGTATCAGGCATCTCTTTACTTCTCTGAATGTTAATGTGCCATTATTCCCTTCTGTGGCCCAAAATTATTATTTCGGTCCTGTAAATCAAAAGAAGGGTATCTCTATGTTTTACGAAGATTTGTGTGCCCGCCTTCTCTCCAGCAGGCCTCCTTACTGTGTAAAATGGGAGGGAGAATTACGCTCATCCTTCACATTGAGGGAATGGGGTTCGGCCTTCACGTGGACTAGGAAAATATCGAAAGGGGTAAAACATTGGGAATCGTCTCAAAAACTACTACTACGATGGTATATGACTCCTTCACAGATTGCGAGATCAGATCCTACTTGCTCGGAGGCGTGCTGGAGAGGATGTGGGTGCAGGGGTTCATACTTTGTAAATTTTTTTTTTTTTTTTTTTTCCCCTTGCAGATTCGTTCCAGCTGAACAGCTGATGAGGGGGAAGGGGTTAACTGGACACAGGTGGTATAAATTAGTCATCAGACCTCATTTTGAGCTTGCTCTTTCTGAGCTTGGTGGTTTAAGTGGCTTGTGAACTAAGTGGAGTTCTAAAACCGGAGTTGAAAAGAGGAGTTGAAGCCCCAGTAAGTACTCTTCTTTTTCTTTGACAATTGTTTGCTGTTTTGGTGTAACTTGGATAATGGATAGCAAGATTGGAGGTTTTCTTCAGTGCACAGTTTGTCATATGTATACACGACTGGAGCCGGAGTTCCAGGGTGAATATCTCTGTGGCAGATGTGAGCATGTTGTTCACCTGGAAGCTCGTATTAGAGATCTGGAGGAGCAGAATGCAACACTGAGGAGGATAGACAATTTTGAGCGGAGCTTGCTGCTCACAGAGCATGCAGTTAGTGGGTTAGAACTGGAGGGTGAAGACATGGGTGAGCAGGATCAGGTAAGTAGCTGGGTTAATGTAGTTAGGGGCAGTAGAAAGGGGTCAAAGACAAGGAAGGCCGATCCGGTTTCTGGCATTCCAAGCAAAATTGCCAGGTTGGGTGATGATGCGAGGGTGTCAGTCTCAGAAAAGGCAGCCCTAGTGGATACTGATCTCCCTAACAGCCGGGAGAACAGCCCAGCTAGTAGTCGGCGGGATGGTAATGCAGGCAAGCCAAGACAATTGATAGTTGTAGGGGATTCTATAATCAGGAAGACGGATAGAATAATTTGTCGCCAAGACCGCCTCAACCGAATGGTTTGCTGTCTCCCTGGTGCCAGGGTTCGGCATGTGGTGGAACGGGTGGACAAATTGCTGGGAGGGGCTGGTGATGATCCAGCTGTCGTGGTCCATGTCGGTACCAACGACAGAATAAATGGTAGGTGGAGGAGCCTTAAGAATAATTTTAAAGAACTAGGCTACAAGCTGAAGGGAAGGACCTCCAAGGTTGTATTCTCAGGAATACTGCCTGTGCCATGCGCATCACAGGAAAGACAGCGGGAGCTTAGGGAGTTAAATGCATGGCTGAAGTCTTGGTGTAGAGGAGAAGGATTTGGGTTCCTAGAGCACTGGGCTGACTTTTCATTGGGGTACAAACTGTATTCTGCAGATGATTTGCACCTAAATGGAAGGGGGTCCGCTGTGCTGGGGGAGAGAATTCTAGCTGGGGTGGCGGAGTATTTAAACTAGGGCTGAGGAGGGAGGTCAATGTAGAAAAAAAAGGGGTAGCCAGGTTAGAGAGGGGTCAGACTATATTGGTGGGGGGAGAAACAGAATGTGGGGAGAGGACTAGACAACAAGATAAGGAGATCCTTTCGTTGCAAAACATCAGTGTAAATAAAAAGGACCGATTAATGTCAAATCACATTTCTGATAATAAAAGTGAAAAACTGACAGGCAAGTTAAAGTGTATGTTCACAAATGCCAGAAGTCTAGCAAGCAAAATGGGGGAGCTGGAGGCCTTGATACTGGAAGAAAATATAGATATAGTTGGTGTTGCTGAAACATGGCTGGACTCTTCACATGACTGGGCTGTAAATCTACAGGGTTTTACACTTTTTCGTAAAGACAGGACAAATAGGAAAGGTGGTGGTGTATGTCTGTATGTGAGAAGTGATATGAAGGCGAGTGTGAAAGAGACAATAGTGGGTGAAGACTGTGAGGAGGTTGAAACCTTGTGGGTGGAACTAGAAAGGGAGGTAAACACTGAAAAAATTACTTTTGGTGTAATCTATAGACCCCCCAATATAACTGAGGAGATGGAAGGTCAGATATATAAACAGATGGAGCGGGCTGCACAGGCGGGTACTGTAGTGATAATGGGAGATTTTAATTTCCGGGATATTAATTGGTGTCATGGTTCGGCTTCAACTGCAAAGGGGAGACATTTCCTCAACCTGTTGCAGGAAAATTTTATGGGCCAGTTTGTGGAAGACCCGACTAGAGGTGAAGCTCTGTTGGATCTGGTCATTTCTAATAATGCAGATCTTGTTGGGAATGTCAATGTTCGTGAAAACCTCGGTAACAGTGATCATAATATAGTTACATTTTACCTATACTGTAAAAAACAAACGCAGGCTGGGAGGGCAAAAACATTTAATTTTAAGAAAGCCAATTTCCCCAGGATGAGGGCTGCAATTCAGGATATAGACTGGGAAGAACTAATGTCAAATAATGGAACAAATGATAAATGGGAGATTTTCAAATCTACTTTGAGTTATTATAGTGCAAAATTTATTCCTACAGGTAATAAGTATAAACGACTCAAATTAAACCCCACATGGCTTACACCTTCTGTGAAAGGGGCAATACATGACAAAAAAAGGGCATTTAAAAAATACAAATCTGAGGGTACAGCTGTAGCCTTTGTAAAATATAAAGAGCTTAATAAAATCTGTAAAAATGTAATAAAATTAGCAAAAATACAAAATGAAAGGCAGGTGGCCAAGGATAGTAAAACAAATCCTAAAAAATTCTTCAAGCATATAAATGCAAAAAAGCCAAGGTCTGAACATGTAGGACCCCTAGATAATGGTAATGGGGAGTTGATCACAGGGGATCAAGAGAAGGCAGAGTTACTAAATGGGTTCTTTAGCTCTGTATATACAACAGAAGAAAGAGCAGCTGATGTAGCCGGTGCCAGTGCTGTTAATATATCAGTTGATATACTGAATTGGATGAATGTAGAGATGGTCCAAACTAAATTAAATAAAATAAATGTGCACAAGGCTCCGGGACCAGATGGGTTACACCCTAGAATTCTTAAAGAGCTTAGTTCAGTTATTTCTGTCCCCCTTTTCATAATATTCAGAGAATCTCTAGTGACTGGTATAGTGCCAAGGGACTGGCGCAGGGCAAATGTGGTGCCTATTTTCAAAAAGGGCTCTAGGTCTTCCCCGGGTAATTATAGACCAGTAAGCTTAACATCCATCGTGGGGAAAATGTTTGAGGGGCTATTGAGGGACTATATACAGGATTATGTGACAATAAATAGCATTATAAGTGACAGCCAGCACGGTTTTACTAAGGACAGAAGTTGTCAAACTAACCTAATCTGTTTTTATGAAGAGGTGAGCAGAAGTCTAGACAGAGGGGCCGCTGTGGATTTAGTGTTTTTAGACTTTGCAAAGGCATTTGACACTGTCCCCCATAGACGCCTAATGGGTAAATTAAGGACTATAGGTTTAGAAAATATAGTTTGTAATTGGATTGAGAATTGGCTCAAGGACCGTATCCAGAGGGTTGTGGTCAATGATTCCTTCTCTGAATGGTCCCCGGTTATAAGTGGTGTACCCCAGGGTTCAGTGCTGGGACCACTATTATTCAACTTATTTATTAATGATATAGAGGAAGGGATTAATAGCACTATTTCTATTTTTGCAGATGACACCAAGCTATGTAATATAGTTCAGACTATGGAAGATGTTCATGAATTACAGGCAGATTTAAACAAACTAAGTGTTTGGGCGTCCACTTGGCAAATGAAGTTTAATGTAGATAAATGTAAAGTTATGCATCTTGGTACCAACAACCTGCATGCATCATATGTCCTAGGGGGCGCTACACTGGCGGATTCACTTGTTGAGAAGGATCTGGGTGTACTTGTAAATCATAAACTCAATAACAGCATGCAGTGTCAATCAGCTGCTTCAAAGGCCAGCAGGATATTGTCGTGTATTAAAAGAGGCATGGACTCGCGGGACAGGGATGTAATATTGCCACTTTACAAAGCATTAGTGAGGCCTCATCTAGAATATGCAGTTCAGTTCTGGGCTCCAGTTCATAGAAAGGATGCCCTGGAGTTGGAAAAAATACAAAGAAGAGCAACGAAGCTAATAAGGGGCATGGAGAATTTAAGTTATGAGGAAAGATTGAAAGAATTAAACCTATTTAGCCTTGAAAAAAGAAGACTAAGGGGGGACATGATTAACTTATATAAATATATTAATGGCACATACAAAAAATATGGTGAAATCCTGTTCCTTGTAAAACCCCCTCAAAAAACAAGGGGGCACTCCCTCCGTCTGGAGAAAAAAAGGTTCAAGCTGCAGAGGCGACAAGGCTTCTTTACAGTGAGAACTGTGAATTTATGGAATAGCCTACCGCAGGAGCTGGTCACAGCAGGGACAGTAGATGGCTTTAAAAAAGGGTTAGATAATTTCCTAGAACAAAAAAATATTAGCTCCTATGTGTAGAAATTTTTCCTTCCCTTTTCCCTTCCCTTGGTTGAACTTGATGGACATGTGTCTTTTTTCAGCCGTACTAACTATGTAACTATGTAACTATGTGGTGGCAATGCCCTGAGGTCCACTCATTTTGGGTTAGGGTATTTGCAATGATTTCCCAAGTGTCTTCCTGCATAGTAGAACCAAGTCCGGCTATGGCATTATGTTTTCTCGATATGTCAGAGATCCCAGCGGTATCCAGAACGGTGTCTAGCCACATTATTATAGCGGCTCGTTTGTTGATTGCTAGATCATGGAAATGCAGTGACACTATTTCCAGTCCTGAACTTGTCAATCTAGTGAATGTTTCATTCACGATGGAACGCATGCATGCGTTACGAACACATCAGTTGCCAAAAATTTTAAGACTATGGGAGCCATGGCAGACTTATCTGGCTTCTTCAATCCCGGGCTCCAACTCAGGAGCATCTATATGTCCCATAGTTTGACCCTGTCGAAAGCAGACACTTGGGACTTCATAGGAGACCTAGAAACCCGTGGAAGGGAAGTGCCTGGCCACGGCCGGAGGCTCGGATACCAGAGCACGGGTAATGCCAGCCGGTATTGTGTATGTTTTTTCTACCTCATTTATAGGCATGTAACGAAGCCAAGACATGTTTAGTTCTGTATGGACGATGTTTGTTTGTTGTTCTTTTTGTTCCTCAGGTTTTGATTATTTTAATTGCTGTAATTTATTTTTCTTTTCTATGAATAATGCACTGATAAGCACTGTAACTGCCCGGGCTTTATGTCTCTTTGTAAGATTGTGACAAGAATTGTTCATTGTGAATACCGTGGGTTATGTATAATTTTGTCATTGATAGCCTGATTAGAGATATATTGGCGTATGCATTGTCTTTGTATTACCTGAAAAAACTTAATAAAAATTTAATGTTGAAAAAAGAAACAATAATCGCCCTGTTTCCCTAATCAAGCACTTTATAATTAGAAAAAAGTGAAAAAAAACAAAAAACTAGACATAATAGCTATCGCCGCGTTCATATCGGCCGGACCTAAAAAAAAATATCATATTATTTATCCCGCACGGTAAACACAGTAAAAAAAATACAATAAAAAACAATGGCAGAATTTCCTTTTTTGGTCACGTTCTTTCCAAAAAAATTTAATAAAAAGTGATCAAAAAGTCACACGTAGCCAAACATGGTACCAATAAAAACGAGTGTGTCACGCAAAAAACAAGCCCTCACAAAGCTCCGTCGAAAAAACAATAAAAAAGTTATGGCTCTCAGGACATGGTGACACTAAAACATTTTATTTAGAAAAAAGTGTTTTTATTGTGTAAAAGTAGTAAAACATATAAAAACTATATAAATTTGGTATTGCCATAATCGTATCGATCCGCAGAATAAAGTAAACATGTTGTTTATACTGCACAGAGAACGCCGGTAAAAAATTATAAAAAAAACAGTGAAAGAATTTCTGTTTTTTGGTCTCCTCACCTCACAAAAAATGGAATAAAAACTGATCAAATTATCGCATGTACCCCAAAATGATACTAATAAAATCTACAGTTCGTCCCATGAAAATCAAGCATTCACACAGCTCGTCAACGCAAAAATAAAAAGTTATGACTCTTGGAACGCAATAATGCAAAACGACGGCCCAGACTAATTTATATGTGCAGCAGTTCTTCACCTGAAACCCCACGTCATAATTTGCAGCCCCCACTGGTAGACCCTGTAAATGCAGCTGAAACTATGACATTTTGGGGTCTGTGCTACATATGGGGCTAGTGAAGAAGTCAAAGATTAGGCAATGCTGGAGTGCGGATGTTTTGTACACCACAAACACCATTTAGTAGTGCGACTCCTGCACCCAATAATCCGGCCTGTGCATAAAGGATTGGTTCAAAGCGTACGTCACTATCCATGTATAATTAATTGTATTATTAATTCTCCCCATTATTACATCATCCTATTATGACCTGTTGCACTCCGCCCAGCTTACATATACCCTGATGTACTCCGCACAGCTTACATATACCCTGATGTACTCCACACATATTACATATACCCTGATGTACTCCGCACAGTTTACATATACCCTGATGTACTCTGCCCAGCTTACATATACCCTGATGTACTCCGCCCAGCTTACATATACCCTGATGTACTCCGCCCAGCTTACATATACCCTGAGGTACTCCAAATAGCTTACATATACCCTGATGTACTCCGCCCAGCTTACAGATACCCTGATGTACTCCGCCCAGCTTACATATACCCTGATGTACTCCGCACAGTTTACATATATCCTGATGTACTCCGAACAGTTTGCATATATCCTGATGTACTCCGCCCAGCTTACATATGCCCTGATGTACTCCGCCCAGCTTACATATACCCTGATGTACTCCGCCCAGCTTACATATACCCTGATGTACTCCGCACAGCTTACATATACCCTGATACACTCCACCCAGCTAACATATACCCTGATGTACTCCGCCCAGCTTACATATACCCTGATGCACTCTGCCCAGCTTACATATGCCCCCACATTATAAACTGAAACACCAGTAAAACACTAAACAAGACTACTACCAAGCAAAATCTGCGCTCCAAAAGCCAAATGGCGCTCCTTCTGGGCCTGGCAGTGTGCCCAAACAGCAGTTTATGACCACATATGGGGTATTACCGTACTCTGGAGAACCGCTTAATTTATGGGGCGTATGTCTCCAGTGGTACAAGCTGGGCCCAACACATTGGGCACTGAAATAGCATATCTGTGGAAAATGGCAATTTTCAATCTGCAACATCCACTGTGCACTAATTTCTGCAAAACCTTTGGGGGTCAAAATGTTCACTACACTTCTAGATTCCTGGAGGGGTGTAGTTTCCTAAATGGGGTCACTTCTCTGAGTTTTCACTGTACTGGTACCTCAGCGCAATGCAACATGGCGTCAAAAACAAATTTTGTAAAGTCTCCACTCCAAAAACGAAATTGCGCTTTTTCCGTTTAGACCCTTGCCGTATGTCCAAATAGCCGTTTACAACCACATATGGGGTATTTCCCTACTCAGGAGAAATTGTGTAATACATTTTGGGGTGTCTTTTCTCCTGTATTTCTTGTGGAAATGAAAAATTATGAGCTAAATCTACAGGTTATTGGAAAAAATAAAAATGTTCATTTTCACGGACCAATTCTAATAAAATCTATAAAACACCTGAGGGTTCAAAATGCTCACTACAGCTCTAATTTAATTCTTTCAGGGGTATAGTCTCCAAATTGGGATTACATCTGGGGAATTTATACTGTACTGGTACTTCAGGGACTCTGCAAATGCGACATGGCCCCCAGAAACCAATTCAGCAAAATCTGAGCTGCAAAATCCAAATGGTGCTCCGTCCCTTCTGAGCCTTGCCGTGGGTCCAAACAGCAGTTTATTACCACATATGTGGTATTACTGTAATCAGGAGAAATTGCTTTACAATTTTGCCTACAATGTTGAGGTGCTTTTTCTCCTTTATTCCTTATAAAAATTAGAAAATTCAGGTTTTTTTCCGAAAAAAAAGTCTCTTTTCGTCTTCACAGACTAATTCCAATAAATTCAGCAAAAAACCTGTGGGGTCAAAATGCTAACTATACCACTAGAAAAATTCCTTGAGGGGTATAGTTTCCAAAATGGGGTCACTTTTGGGGGGATTCCACTGTTTAGGTCCCTCCAGGGTGTTGCAAACGTGACACGGCACCGAAAACCATTCCAGTAAAATCAGAGCTCCAAAATCCAAATGGTGCTCCTTCCCTTCTGAGCCCTGCTGTGGGTCCAAACAGCAGTTTATTACCACATATGGGGTATTTCCGTAATCGGGAGAAATTGCTTTACAAATTTTGTGGTGCTTTTTCTCCTTTATTTCTTGCAAAAATTAGAAATTTTTATGTTTTTCCAGAAAAAAAGTAGATTTTCATTTTCACAGACTAACTCCAATAAATATAGCAAAATACCTGTGGGGTCAAAATGCTAACTATACCCCTAGATAAATTCCCTGAGGGGTGTAGTTTAAAAAATGGGGTCACTTTTGGGGTGTTTCCACTGTTTTGGCACCACAAGACCTCTTCAAACCTGACATGGTGCTTAAAATATATTCTAAAAAAAGGAGGCTCCAAAATCCTCTAGGTGCTCCTTTGCTTCGGAGGCCGGTGTTTCCGTCCATTAGCACACTAGGGCCACATGTGGGATATTTCTAAAAACTGCAGAACTTGGGCAATAAGTATTGAGTTGCGTTTCTCAGGTAAAACCTTCTGTGGTACAGAATTTTTTTTATTATAAATGAATTTTGTAAAAAAAAAAATGAAATTTGAACATTTCAGCTCTACTTTCCTTCAATTCCTGTAAAATGCCTAAAGGGTTGAAACACTTTCTGAATGTTGTTTTGAATACTTTGAGGGGTGCAGTTTTGAAAATGGGGTGTTTTATGGGGGGTTCTAATATATAGGGCCCTCAAAACCACTTCAGAACTGAACTCGTCTCTGAAAAAATAGCCTTATGAAATTTTCTTAAAAATGTGAGAAATTGCTGCTAAAGTTCTAAGCATTGTAACGTCCTAGAAAAACAAAAGGATGTTCAAAAAACTATGCAAATATAAAGTAGACATATGGGAAATGTTAATTAGTAACTATTTTGTGTGGTATTACTATCTGTTTTACAAGCAGATACATTTCAAATTGGAAAAATCCAAATTTCTTCAAATTTTCTCTAAATTTTGGTGTTTTTCACAAATAAGCAATGAATTTATCGACCAAATTTTTTCACTAACATAAAGTACAATATGTCACAAGAAAACAATCTCAGAATCAATTGGATAGGTAAAAGCATTCCTGAGTTATTAGCACATAAAGTGACACGTCAGATTTGAAAAAATGGGTCTGGTCCAAAGAGCATTTCCAGTGAGCTGGACAATAACAAATTTAATTTAAATGTAGTTTTTGTGCCATAGCTTACTGTACATGTCCAGAAAGCTGTTACTTACCCCGTTAGTGACCGCCCCATAGTGTTTTTACGGTGGCTACTAACAGGCTTTATTCCGATGCAGTAGACTTTTTACGGCGTTGCATCAGAATAAATAAATAGAGCAGGGAGCCATTAAAGCTGAGGGCTGGGTGCATCCCTGTGCGAACGGGTGAGATCGATATCCGTATCGATCTCGCTCGTTTAACCCTTCAGATGCGGCGCTCAATAGCGAGCGCCACATCTGAGTGGTTTTGGAGAGGGACAGAGCTCCCTCTCTTACCCCGCGGCACCCTGCGTTTGATCTCACGGTGTCGGTGTATTCTATGGCAGCTGGGGGCCTAACAAAGGCCCCCAGGTCTGCCCCAATTAATGCCTGCTAGGCCATGCCAGAGGCCTGACAGATTCCTGTCCGTTTTACACAGACATGCAGTAATACACTGCAATAGAGAAGTATTTGCAGTGTATTATAATAGCGATCAGACGATCACATAGTGAAGTCCCCTAGTGGGACTGGTAAAAAAAAAAAAAGTTTAGTAAAGTTAATAAATAAAAAAGTGAAACAGATCTAAAATGAAAACCCCACTTTTTCCCCCTACAAGCTGCTTTATTATATATATAAAAAATGTACACATATTTGATATCGCCGCGTCCGTAACAACCCCAACTATAACATTATTTTATTATTTAACCCTCTTGGCGAATGCCGTAAAAAAATAAAATAAAAAACAACGCAAAAATTGCTGTTTTCTGTGAATCCTGCCTTAAAATAAAATATGATAAAAAGTGATCAAAAAGTCGCATGTACTCCAAAATGGTACCAATAAAAACTACAAATTGTCAAACACACAAAAAGCCCTCAGAGCGCTGCATCGGCGGAAAAATCAAAAAGTTATCTCTCTTCAAATATGGAGACATAAAAACAAATCATTTTGAAAAAAAAAGAGATTTTACTGTGTAAAAGTAATAAAACATACAAAATCTAAATTAATTTGGTATCGTTGCAATTGTAACAACACGCTAAACACAGTTATTTTGTTATTTATACCACATAGTAAACAGCATAGATTTAGGATGCAAAAAAGTGTGGCGAAATTGCTGTTTTTCACTATTACCCCCCAAACAAAAGTTAATAAAAGTTAATCAATAAATTATATGTATCCCAAACTATGCTATTAAAAAAACAGAACTTGTCCCGCAAAAAACAATTCCTTATAGAGCTATGTCGAGGCAAAAATATAAAAGTTATAGCTCTTTGAATGTGACGGTGGAAAAACGTAAAAAATAGCTTGGTCATTAAAGAGGCTCTGTCACAACAGTATAAGTGGCCTATATTGTACATGATGTGATCGGTGCTGTAATGTAGATTACAGCAGTGTTTTTTTATTTAGAAAAACGATCATTTTTAACAGTTATGACCTATATTATCTTTATGCTAATGAGTTTCCCAATGGACAACTGGGTGTGTTTTACTATATGGCCAAGTGGGCGTTGTGCAGAGAAGTGTATGACGCTGACCAATCAGTGACCAATCAGCGTCATACACTTCTCTCCATTCATTTATACAGCACATAGCGATATCGCTATGTGCAGCCACATAAACAATCTGTAACGTTACTGCAGTGCCCTGACAATGAATAGACATTACCTCCAGCCAGGACATGATGTGTATTCAGAATCCTGACCACTTCTCCGTGATTTACAGCACAGCACGATCTCGCTGTAAATGACAGATTACAGCGTAATCTCATGAGACTACGCCTGCCATGCTGTAACTCACAGAGAAGTAGTTAAAAAAGACTTTAACCACTTCCCTCTTTGGCCACTTTTGACCTTCCTGACATGGCCTCATTTTTCAAATCTGACATGTTTCACTTTATGTGGTAATAACTCCAGAATGCTTTTACCTATCCAAGCGATTCTGAGATTGTTTTCTCGTGACACATTGGACTTTATGTTCCTGACAAAATTTGCCCGATACATTCAGTATTTAATTGTGAAAACACCAAAATTTAGCGAAAATTGCAAAAATTAGCACTTTTCTCAAAATGTATCTGCTTGTAAGACAGGCAGTTATACCACACAAAATTGTTGCTAATTAACATCACCCATATGTCTACTTTAGTTTGGCATCGTTTTTTGAACATCCTTTTATTTTTCTAGGACGTTACAAGGCTTAGAACTTTAGCAGCAATTTTTCACATTTTCAAGAAAATTTAAAAATGCTATTTTTACAGGGGCCAGTTCAGTTGTGAAGTGGCTTTGAGGTCCTTAGATATTAGAAACCCCCAATAAGTCACCCAATTTTAAAAACTGCACCCCTCAAAGTATTCAAAACAGCATTTAGAAAGTTTCTTAACCCTTTAGACATTGCGCAGGAATTAAGGCAAGTAGAGGTGAAATTTACAAAGTTCATTTTTTTTTGTACCACAGAAGGTTTTACCAGTGAAATGCAACTCAATATTTATTGCCCAGGTTCTGCAGTTTTAGGAAATTTCCCACATGTAGCTCTAGTGTGCTACTGGACTAAAGCACCGGCCTCAGAAGTAAAGGAGCACCTAGTGGATTTTGGGCCTCCTTTTTATTAGAATATATTTTAGGCACCATGTCAGCTTTGAACAGGTCTTGTGGAACTAAAACAGTTGAAACCCCCCAAAAGTGACCCCATTTTGGAAACTACACCCCTCGAGGAATTTATTTAGGGGTGTAGCAAACATTTTGACCTGACAGTTTTTTTTGCTAAATTTTTTGGAGCTAGGCCATGAAAATGAAAATCTACATTTTTTCAAATAAAATGTAGGTTTAGCTAATTTTTTTTCATTTCCAAAAGAACTAAAATAGAAAAAGCACCAGAACATTTGTAGAGCAATTTCTCCCGAGTAAAACAATACCCCACATGTGGTAATAAACGGTTGTTTGGACACACGGCAGGGCTTAGAATGGAAAGAGCGCCATTTGGCTCTTGGAGCTCAAATTTAGCAGGAATGGTTTTCGGAGGCCATGTCACATTTGCAAAGCCCCTAAGGGGACAAAACAGTGGATACCCCCAACAAGTGACCCCATTTTGGAAACTATACCCCTTGAGGAAATTATCTAGGGGTATAGTAAGCATTTTGACCCCACAGGTTTTTTGCAGAAATTTTTGGAAGTAGGCTGTGAAAATGAAAATCTACATTTTTTTCAAATAAAATGTAGGTTTAGCTAATTTTTTTTTTCATTTACACAAGGACTAAAGGAGAAAAAGTACCATAAAATTTGTAAAGAAATTTCTCCCGAGTAAAACATTATCCCACATGTGGTAATAAACGGCTGTTTGGACACACAGCGAGGCTGAGAAGTTAAAGAGTGCCATTTGACTTTTGGAACTCAAATTTAGCAGGAATGGTTTGCGGTGGCCATGTCGCATTTACAAAGCCCCTGAGGGGACAAACGAGGGGAAACCCCCAACAAGTGACCCCATTTTGGAAACTACACCCCATGAGGAAATTATCTAGCGGAACAGTGAGCAGTTTGACCCCACAGGTGTTTTACAGAACTTATTGGAAGTAGGCCGTAAAAATTTCCACAAGGATGAAGGAGAAAAAGCACCGCAACATTTGTAAAGCAATTTCTCCCGAGTAAAACAATACCCCACATGTGGTCATAAACATCTGTTTGGACACACGGTAGGGCTCAGAATGGAAGGAGCACCATTTGGACTTTGCAATGGTTTCTGGGCGCCATTTCACATTTGCTGAGCCCCTGTAGTACTAGTACAGTGGAAACACCCCAAAGTGACTCCATTTGGGAAACTGCACCCCCTGAGGAATCATCTAGGGGTATAGTGACAATTTTGATCCCAAAGGTTTTTTGCTGAATTAATTAGAATTAAGCCATGAAAATGAAAAATATTTTTTTTTTCCATCAAGATGTAGATTTAGATCAACATTTTTCATTTTTACTAGGAATAGAGAAGAAAAAGCACCCCAACATTTGTAAAGAAATTTCTCCCGAGTACGGTAACACCTAATATGTGGTTATAATCAGCTGTTTACATATATGGGAGCATTCAGAAGAAAAGGAGCAGTATTTATCTTTTGGAGCGTAAATTTTGCTGGAATGGTTTGCGGACGCCATGTTGCATTTGCAAAACTACTGATGTACCAAACAAAAGTGACCCCGTTTTAGAAACTACACACCTAAAGGCATTTATCAAGGGGTGTAGTGAGAATTTAGACTCCACAGGTGTTTTTCAGAAATGAATACGCAGTGGATGGTGCAATGTGAAAATTGCAATTTTTCCACTGATATGCCCATTCACCGCACAATATGTTGTGCCCCTAGAGAATCTTACCCCATAAATTGTTAAGCGGGTTCTCCCGGGTATGGTAATGCCTTACTTGTGGCCATAAATTGCTGTTTGGGCACACTGTAGGGCTAAGAAGGGAAAGACCGCCATTTTGAGCATGGATTTTGCTTGGTAATAGTTCTGTTTGGGGTTTTGCTGGTATTTCAGTTTAGAATGTGGGAGTATTTGTAATCTGTGCGGAGTACATCAGGGCATAATAAGATGGTATAATAATCGGGTAAATAATAAAATTATCCATAGAAGTGTGTTACGATGTGAAGCAATCCGTTATGCGCAGGCCGGTGTCACACTGATAAACGGTTTTCTTTCTTATCCCCCTTTTGTAACGCTTTGCACCTTTTGGGGACTTTTTCTCCTTCGTAGTTTGGGAAATATTGCTGGGAAAGTTTTGCGCGGGTATAATACGGGCACCCTCACTTCCAGCGGATGTGCTATGTCCCTTCCCTTTCCTAGCTCCTAAATACTAGGGCCCTGAAACTGGAATGTTCCCCTCCGCACTGGCGTAGCTATAGGGGTCGCAGCGGTCGCAATTGCGACCTGGCCCCAAAGCCAGGTGGGCCCACAGCCCCCCACACCACATCAATAAAAAGTTACTATAGTAACTCGGGCCGCGGGCCCCTGTTACTATAGTAACAGACTGTACTTACCTTCCTGGTTCCGGATCGCAGCGGAGGTCCTGACGTCAACGCCACGCTATGCGCCACGGACAACATCGAGAGGACAGAACTACTGCCGCGGCTGAAGAGGAAGGTAAGATTAGTAGCCCTGACTGGCAGGGTCCGACTCCCGGGACCCGCCAATCAGCTGTTTTGAAGGGGCCGCAGCACTCGTACGAGAGCTGCTTCACCTTCATTCCGGTCACACTGTGAATCGGTGTCGGCGATTCAAAGTGTGAGCGAGTAGTGAAATGAAGGGGAAGCAGCTGTCGTACGAGTGCTTCGACCCCTTCAAAACAGCTGATTGGCGGGTCCCAGGAGACGGACCCTGACACATCAGCTATTGATGGCCTATCCTGAGGATAGGCCATCAATGTTTAGGGACTGCACAACCCCTTTAAAGCTACAATGTAGCAGGCTTAGGGGGCCCATGAGACAGGATCACAGATTGTGTGATCCTGTCTGCTGGGCCCTGTATCTAAGCCAATCACATGGTAGGCTTAGATACAGGGCCCATGTGTGATCTTGTCTGTGGGACCCTGTATCTAAGCCTACCACACTGTAGGTTTAGATACAGGGCCCCAGCACACAGTAATCTTATACTGTATAAGATTACTGTCTGCTGGACCCTGTATCTAAGCCTACCTTGTGGTAGGCTTAGATACAGGGTCCCACAGACAGTATCACACATAGGCCCTGTATCTAAGCCTAACACATGTGTTACTAATCGTTTTTTTTGTGTCTTTTCTTACAGGTTCGGTCGTTGGACTACGTCGGATTCCAGGACTACTTCGATGACAGCTTTTTTTTTTATTATCAATAAAATGGTTAATGAGGGTTGTGTGTTTTTTTATTTTTATTTCAATAAAATATTTTTTCTATGTCTTTGTGTTTTTTTTTTAAACTATATTACTACCGCCTTAGTAATGGCCACCGGCTGATTGACAGCATCCATTGCTAAGGCGGGGCTTAGTGTTAGCCGGTGCAGAGGCGAACACTAACCCCCTTTATTACCCCGGTACCCACGGCCACCAGGGGTGCTGGGAAGAGCCGGGTACCATCCAGTACTCGACCATCTGTAGTGATGGTCGGCCACTGGGGTGGCCGCAGGCTGGTATTATCAGGAGGGGAAAGGCCAAAAACAGTGGCCCTTCCCACCCTGGTAATGCTAGGCTGCTGCTGCTTTATTGTATCTGGCTGGTTATGAAAAATGGGGGGGACCCCATGTCATTTAAAAAAAATAAAAAATAAATAATAATTGGAAAGAACGATGTCGGGTCCCCCCCAATTTTCATAACCAGCCAGATACAACACAGCAGCAGCAGGCAGCCTTACCAGGGTGGTAGGTGCCACTGCTTTTGGCCTTCCCCAGCCTAATACTACCAGCCTGCGGCCGCCCCGGTGCCTGACCGTCACTACAGATGGTCGGGTACTGGTTCGTACCCGGCTCTTCCCAGTACCCCTGGTGGCGGTGGGTACCGGGGTAATAATGGGGGTTAGTGTTTGCCTCTGCACCTGTTAACATTAAGCCCCGCCTTAGTAATGGAGGTTGTTAATCAGCCAGCGGCCATTACTAAGGCGGTGATAATAAAGTTTAAAAAGATACAAGCACATAGAAAAATATTTTATTGAAATAAAAAAACACAACCCCCATTAACCATTTTATTGAGAATAAAAAAACTCCGTCATTGAAGTCCTCGTATCCGAAGTCCAACAACCGAACCTGTAAAAAAATACAAACACACAAAAATAATCAGTAACACATAAAGAAGCAAAATTATTATTCTTACCTTTCCTGGGTCCAGCGCTGGAGCCGCAATGTCAGCAAGCTTGGCACCTATATATAATCCAATCATGTGTGATACTTTCTGCTGGGCCCTATATCTTATCCAATCATGTGTGATACTGTCTGCTGAGCCACTGTACCTAATCCGATCATGTGTGATACTGTCTGCTGGGCCCTATATCTAATCCAATCATGTGTGATACTGTCTGCTGAACCACTGTATCTAATCCTATCATGTGTGATACTGTCTGCTGAGTCACTGTATCTAATCCTATCATGTGTGATACTGTCTGCTGAGTCATTGTATCTGATCCTATCATGTGTGATACTGTCTGCTGGGCCACTGAATCTAATCCTATCATGTGTGATACTGTCTGCTGAGCCACTGTATCTAATCCTATCATGTGTTATACTGCCTGCTGAGCCACTGTATCTAATTCTATCATGTGTGATACTGTCTGCTGAGCCAATGTATCTAATCCTATCCATAGTTTATAGGGTCGTAGTGCTATAGACATGCTATGCTGTCTCCTATACACACATTTTTTATTGGGTGGACACATATGTATTGGGGCTATTTCCCCTGACATTTTAAGCCCTGAGGGTATGTTCACACGGCAGCGTCCGTTACGGCTGAAATGACGGTGCTGTTTTCAGGAGAAAATAGCACCGTAATTTCAGCCGTAAAGGCATGTGCAGGCGTCTTTTGCTGCGTCCATTACGGACGTAATTGGAGCTGTTTTTCCGTGGAGTGACAGGCACTTCTTTGACGCAGGCGTCTTTTTTACCATCGGCACAGAACATCGTAAGACCCATTATAATGAATGGGCAGATGTTTGCCAACGCTTTTGAGCCGCATTTTCGGACGTAATTCGGGGCTAAAACGCCCGAATTACGTCCGTAAATAGGGTGTGTGAACCCAGCCTTAGTGACGCCCCTGGCTGCTAGTGCTGCATTGTTGGGTCACTTAGGAGACCGAGCGATGCAGCTGAAAGCTGCGGACCGTCGGTCATGAGAAGTTTGCGGGGGGGGGGGGCAATAAGTACTTTTGCATCGGGCCCATGAGTCTTTAGCTACGCCCCTGCCCCTCCGGCCTGTGCATTGAGATGTTTTTTCATCACCGCATTACTAGTGCCATAACTTTTTTATTTTTCAGTTGATTGAGCGGTGTGCGGGCTTGTTTTTTGCAAGACGGGCTGTAGATGTTATTGGTACTGTTTTGGAACACATACGACTTTTTGATCACTTTTTATTTCATTTTTTGGTAAAGGAAATTACCAAAAACAAGCAATTCTGGAATAGTTTTTTATTGTTTTTTTTTTCGGTATCCACAGTGCGCCCTAAATTACATGTTAGCTTTATTCTGCGGCTCGATATGATTACGGCGATACCAAATTTATATAGTTTTTTTATGTATTGCAGCTTTTGCACAATAAAATCACTTTTTTTTAAAAATCATTTGTTTTCTGTGTCGCCATATTCTAAGACCCATAACTTTTTTATTTTTGCGTGCACAAAGCAGTGTCAGGGATTATTTTTTGCGGGACGGATTGCCGTTTTTATTAGTACTATTTTGGAGTAAATTTGACTTTTTTATCACTTTTTATAGCATTTTTTGGAAGGAGATGTGACCGAAAAACAAAGATTATGGCGTTGTTTTTCATGTTTTTTTTTTACAGCGTTCACCCTGCGGGATAAATTACATAATAGTTTTGTAGTTTGGGTCGTTACGGACGCGGAGATACCAATTATGTATAGTTTTTTAATTTTTACGGTTTTTCCCATAATAAAAGACTTACTATGGGAAAAAAGTCAGTTTAGCTTTATTTTTATTTGAAACGTGTGTGTTTTTATTGTTTTACCACATTTTTATTAACTTTCTTTTACTTTTTTGACTTGTCCCACTAGGGGACTTGATGGCCTGATGCCCCGATCGCTACTCTAATACACTGCACTACATATGTAGTGCAGTGTATTAGCGATGTCAGTTATTCACTGACAGCAAGCCTATGAGGACACGCCATACAAGGCAGACTCGGATGCCATTTTCTGGCATCCGATTGCCACAGCAACCCAGCGATTACGTCATATTGAGCGCAGCATCTGAGGGGTTAATCTGCCGGATCGGAGAATAGCTCCGGTACTGGCAGTTACAGGAGGGTGCAAGCTGTATAATACAGTTGTCACCCCGCGGTGATGGTGCCGGCTCTGCTTCTGAGCCCGCACCATCACCGCGACGTAACTGTACTGCGCTTTGCGGGAACACCTTCCCGGCAGCGCCGTATATATACGGCGGATGTCGGGAAGGGGTTAAAGCTATTTCTGAACAAAATACGCTGAATAACCTTAATTTCATTCAACGTCAGGCCATTAAACAACTTAAAGGTCTTAAAGATGTGGTTATTAAACAAGCGGATAAAGGGGGTAATGTTGTGATCTGGCCTACACAGATGTATGAGAGTGAAGCATTTTGCCAGATTAACACACAGCAATGTTATCGCAGGCTACCTTCTGATCCCACCCTGATTTTTAAGAAAGAACTGGACACTCTACTACAAAAAGGTGTGGACGAACATATCATTAATGTTAAACTGAAGGAGGGCCTTGTGGTTCACTTTCCTGTTAAACCCACATTTTATTTATTTCCCAAAGTGAACAAAAACTCTATTAGTCCTCCTGGCCGTCCCATTGTATCAGGGATTGGTGGCTTATGTGAGCATTTGTAGATTTGTCGATTTCTATTTGCAGGGGTGTGTCGAGACCCTGCCTTAGTACATTAGGGATACAACTGACATGCTCCAGCGACTTAATGGGTTACATCTGGAGGATGACATGTTTCTTGTGACATGCGATATGGAGTCCCTTTATATGTCTATATGCCACGACCACGGAGTACAGGCGTCTAGATATTTTTTGCACATGACCAACCATGATCCGGATCTCATTGAATTTGTTTTGAGTCTTTTTGCATTTTGCTCTCACACATAACTATTGTACGTTCAAGGATCGCCTTTTACTACTTGCGCGCCCTCTTATGCGAATTTGTTCCTGGGGCTGTGGGTGAGAGATATTGTTCAACATATTCCATTTCATGATGCGCTACTCCTGTGGTCAAGGTATATAGACGATATTCTATTCATCTGGCAGGGCTCCGCATCCCAATTAGATTCTTTTTTGGCCTCCCTTAACGATAACAACTTCAATATCAAACTTACGTGGCGATATAGTAAAACCTGTGTTGAATTTCTGGACATTCTGGTTATGAAAGATGATGAGCGGTCTATTTCTACGGATATTTTCAGGAAGAAAACTTCGACCAATGCCCTGCTTCATGCCACTTCCGCATACTATCCTAAAGTTAATAAGGCTATACCTGTGGGCCAATTTTTGAGGGTGAAGCGTATCTGCTCCAGTGATAGCAATTTTGAGCGTCAAGCATTAGATATGACAGCTAGGTTTCACAATCGTGGTTACAGCCAGAGAGATATCCGAACTGGCTATTTACGAGCGAAACACTCTACTCGTGATGGACTATTGGTAAGATCAAAAAGAAAAATCACTTTGAACAAAAAGTGAGGTTTATTACAACATTTAATCCTCAGTGGAATGAGATCCGCAGTATTCTACAGAAACACAGGAGTGTTCTACTCACTGACTGTGATTTGGCAAGGGTTCTACCTCATTATCCCTCCATCACTTGGAGAAGATCTAAAAATGTAAGAGACCTTTTAATATCTAGCCATTACGTTCCCAGCCCTCCCAAGAATCCTTTTGGTAGTCGTGGCCCCCCTTGGGGATCCTTCAACTGTGGCAATTGTGCAGCTTGCAAGTACATCTCAAGTGTTTTTAACTTCTACAGCCCTGACAAAGGAAGGAGTTTAAGATAGTGTACAATATCACCTGTAACACAGAAGCGGTGGTGTATTTTGCCACTTGCTCATGTGATCTTATCTACTGTACATTGGTATGACGAGCAGACCGCTCAAGGTACGAGTGTTGGAACATGTGAGCAAAATGCAATCAGCTGCTAATGCACAGGATGTTGATAAACTTCAGCCTATCCGCCGTCATTTCCGTGAGCACCACTCCTGTAACCCTAAAAGCTTTAAGGTACATGGGATTGACAGAATCCCTTTGGGTTGGAGAGGAGGAGATGTACGCTTGGCCCTATTGAGGAAAGGGATTAAATGGATCACTCTACTTAACACAGTGGCACCTTTCGGTCTGAATGAAGCCACTAGTTTCAAGCCCTTTTTATGATTTTCCATCTTGCGTGAATTTTATGCATCTAGGGTTTTTTTTCTTGTTTTTTATTCTTGTTTTCTATTTTTCAGTTTTATACATTTTGGTACATGGGACATGCCTCTTTGGTGGTGAAGGAGGAGGAGCTATTGGTTCACAATCAAGTTGAATATTGAATTGAACGATTTCTGAGATGGATTCATTTGAAGATTCTTGTTTATATATGTTTTTATATTTATATATTTTTATTTTATTATTTTTTCATTTTCATTCTACTATATACATTTGTTTATTATTTATTATTATTATTATTATTATTTACCATTATTATTTTTTATTAAAAACATTTTTTATATTTCATTACATTTTTTGTTTTTCTAGTTTATTTTTATTTTGTACCATTATATATATTTTTACACCATTTTATTTATTTATTCATTATTATTTATTATGTATTTATTATATTTTTTTTATATTCCAGTTCTTTTATTCATTATTATATATTTTTTTATATCAGAATTTATTATTTATTTTTTAATTTTAATTTGTATTTTTTTACCATTATTCATGATTTACATGATTGTTTTTTGCACTATGAAGTTATGTAATGCACACAGACATTTTAATGCATATTTTTATATGTTCTAAATAATAATATTGGTTTATTCTCACTATTTATTTTGTCTATTTTTCATGATTAAATGTATTGAGCACTTCTTGTTGTCACTGTTTTATTTATTTTTTATTTTAATTTTTTTTGGCACGTTTTATTCACTTCATCAGATCACTGGCACTTTTTATATTTATAATTATGTATAGTTCACATTTATATGTATTTTCATATACTTGATTTTCTTTTTTCTTATATGTTTTTACACTTTTATATGTATATATATTTCTATGTAAACTTCTGACTCTATTTCACTTCTATCATACATTCATGTATGTTTGCTTTACGTTACATATATTTTTTATATTGTATTTATTTAGATTTTTTCATATATTTTTTCATATTGTATACATTTTTCCACATTTTATTTGTTATTTATCATTGTTTTTATTATTTGTGTATACTATACATATATAAATTTTTCTATATCTGTGTATGTCCATCTCCATTATTCATATCTATACTCCATGTTATCCATATGGGTATATATATATATCCAGCTTCTTATTAATTGCTTTATTTAGTGCCACTTCCCCATTATTTTGGTACTGTTACCAACACCTCACTATACATATATTCTTCGTCCATGTCCCCTTTTTTGTCTCAAATGTGGTGTGTGCACAGACGCTGGTACATGCACACACTGTGGGATCCACATCCGGAAGTGCCGCTTAGCGTCGGCGTTACCATGGTGATTCTGTGTGACGTCATCATGGTGCGCTTCACCACCTTGACGTGCGGTGCTTCCCGCGATGTGCGAGTCTCTCGGTGGGCGGGTCTAGCACCGATTTGCGCCCACCACACGTGAGTACAATTATTTACCCCCTATATAAACCCCCTTAGTTTTAACTTTACCCAGCCTCCTGATGAAGCTGGTCTGTTTGGCGAAACGCGCGTCGAGGTGGTCTTCAGTCCCTGGTTCACCGGTCTCACTTCCCACAATGTCTCACGGTATGTGCTGATTTAACATTCATGTTGTTGCTCTGGTTTGGATTGCCTTTATCTTTTTGGATGTATCATCCCCAGACTTTGTGTCATAGCTGGCACATGTTATATTGTACAATATTCATTCTTCCATCCCTGTCATATTTACCGCAGTACATACATATGAGCATATTCTACTTTGTGTTTTATGTATGCCTTATTGTGGGTTATTGAGTGTATTCCGTTTACCCAGGTCATTGTCTCTGTAGGCCATTGGTCTATTTCATCTGACTACTCTGCTTTTCCTTCGTTCATAGTCCATTTTTTATTCTGCATTGTATCATTGTCTATTCTATCTAATAAAGATTTTCTACTTTTGTACAATATTGTGTATATTGCATTGTGTCTGGGATTTCTGTTCCCCTATGGTCCATGTTTAGGTTGTCTACTAAGTTTTTTTGGGGACCCCTTTTACGCCAATTGTTTGGTTGGAGGTTTTTGTAGGTTATTCATTAAGTTAAAGTTTCTTGCCAGAGTATATTTAAAGGGGTTATCCCATCATAACAACTTATCTCCTATTCCCGGAGCAGCGGTGGAAGGAAGGCTAGATGTTGTTTTAAACAGGTGCAGACTCTGTTAAAGAGGACCTGTCACCTCTTCTGACATGTCTATTTTATTCCATACATTTAACTATTCAGGAACATATTTTCTTAGTACTCTGCGTCTCTCTTATTGCTCCTAAAAATGGATTCATAAATTGACAACTAGGTGTTACTATTCCCCTTGTCAAAAGGGTTTGTTCCTACACAGTCTCATTCTCAGTGCTGATTGTATAGTGTCAGTCTCTGAAGGGACACCCCCCCCCCCCCCCGACTGGTAACACCCAGTTGCCAATTTATTCATACCACAACGCAAAGTTCTAATAAAAGATGTTCCAGAATTGTAATTCCATGAGGAATACAGTTATTTACTATAACAGACATGTCAGGAGATGTGACAGGTCCTCTTTAAAACATGTGGCCTATATGTCTGCAGCACAAACGTCTGAACTTACGTTAGAATGACTGGGCACATAAGATTACTTAACGTAAGGATTCGGGAGCTCTACAAAGTTTTTATTTCATGGATAAGATCAATCCTACTGAAACATTTTTAATTACTCACCTTTTTAAGTTCTCCACATTAATATCTTCATTTACTTTGAAATCCTTATATGCAATGCCAATGACACGGAAACCTTGCATCGCATAGTGGTTAAGAATGCAAGAAAAATTGGCTGGCACTATAGGTGTAAAAAAATAACATAAAAAAGTGTAGAATGAATCAAAAATGGATTACATTGATTGTGCAGAAATACATCATGGGGAAATTTATTAACATTTGTACGCTAGTTTTCTGGTATAGAAAAGTCGCAATTGGCACAAAGGCCAACATTTGATGAAAAACTGCAACCTTAGTGACGTTTCCGCTCATAGCAATTTTCTAAAAAGGTAAGCGGAGCTTAGCGAATGGGGCGGGGCCATGCACGGCCTGACAAACTATAATGTACGCCAGAAGCTGACGTAAATTATAGTAGTCATTTGCACCAGCTTCTATGTGGTATTTCACTCTGTGGCACCCGAACAGCCAGAGATGAGCCTAATATAGTAAGAGGAAGAGTGCGCATCTTAATAAATTGGGAGCATTTTGTTTCAGTGCTCTTCAAATTCTCTTGTATTGTTCAGGGTTTTTAAAGCATGCACATATCGCAAACACTAACACTGAGACAGATGGGGACTGGGAAGAGGCTTAAAGGTCACCCCACCGCAATTTCTGTCTGTAGCAGTAGTTAGATTTGAATTTCAGCAGGGTGTAATTTTGTCCATCTACTAGTAAATACTTCTCCATAAAACATATTTTTTTATCACTCAGTATTGTGTATTTCCTCTGCTATTCCTCCTGGAAATGTAAGAGTAAATAGACAATGAATGCTACTATTCCCCTTGTCAATGCAGCATGTCCCTAAATACTCTGAAACATACTCTCAAATCAGTGCTGACAATGTCAGCTAGTATGTAGGTACACGTCGAATTGACAAGCAAAATAGTAATGCCCAGTTGTTAATTTATTCAGAGGAATGGCACAATGAAGGAATGGCACAATAGAATCGTTTTTTTTCCAGGAGGAATGCAAAACAGACATGCCAGGAAAACCGACAGGTCCTCTATAATGGCATGGCATACGTCTATGGCAGGAACACAGCTAAGTTACATAAAATGTATTCATCTACAATACCTGTTTCTTTCTTGCAAAACTGAACTATCACTTCTGGAGCTCCTTTCATGAAAACTGAAAACTTCATTTCTCCTATTGTCTTAGCAATAACAGACATGCGTTGTAGACTTGAGGAGAATGGAAATTGGTAAAAAATACAGAATCCTTTGACTGGTACCTATCAAAATAAAAATAATCAGTGTTACAGACATATCATCAGACGTCATGCATGGCATATGTAAAAGTGGTTGTATTTATTATGGATTTTACCAATTTTGTTTGGATGTTATTGCTTTTCCTATTTATACTTAACATCCAAAAAGACAACAGAATTTGGAAGATAGTACATATTGTGGAAAGCAGCTGTTCCAAACAATGTTCTAATACAGATCCCATTAGTAGGACACTTTGTTTCCTGCTCACAAAGCAATATTATGTAATAGGAAATGACAGGTCATATGAGTGTGCAAAAGGTTATTTTTAGAGATGAGCGAATTCTCTAGTTATTTTGTAGGAGCAGCACATGCACCTGTTTATATAAGAAAATAGAGATCTCCAGTCTAGGGTGGCAGAAGTTCTTCCCAGGCAATGGCTCAGGCTGAGATGCACTTTCAAGTTGGCCCCATCTTGGTGGTCTCTCATTAACATTCTGTTTGACATGGGTAAGTGATACACTTAGTAGTACCATACAAACCAGTATTTGCTGCTGCTTTTGCACTGTTCATTCCCTTCTTGCCATACTCCATAAATGTACACAGCTGTAACAGCACAACCATTGCTATCACGGCATCACAAGGGAGTGGAGCTTGTGTCCCCCCCCCCCATCAGTACGATAGAAATTGCCAGGGCTGGATGTTTTAAGTTAGCTCTGTGCAGGGCCGACCTTAGGGGTGTGTGACGTGTGCGAGTGCACAGGGTGCTGCACCCTCCCAGCAAGTAGGGGACGCCACTGGGCTCTGGCTCTGCTCTGTCCTCTGCTCTTATTTACACACACTGAGTAAACAGGAGCCAAGGAGCAAGAGCAGAGGAGGAAGCTCCGCCCACAGCTTGTCCTGCAAGAAGCCTGTGAGACTATCAGCAAGGAGAGATAGTAAGTGTCTATGTGTGTATATAAGTCTCTGTGTTCGTATGTGTATATGTTCTAGTATGTGTGTCTATATACGTGTCTGCATGTGTTTATGTCTCATTGTAAGTGTGTGTGTTCAATGAAGATATCTGTGCTGCCCCCTATATACTATCCTGCTTCTTATATACTATGCTGATTCTTATATACTATGCTGCTTCTTATATACTATGATGCCCCCTATATACTATGCTGCCCCCTATATACTATGCTGCTCCCTATATATTATGCTGCCCCTATATACTATGTGGCCACTGATATGCTATGCTGCCTCAATATACTATATGGACCCATTTATACTATGCTGCCCCCTATATACTATGCTGCCCCTTATATACGATGCTGCCCTCTATATACTATGCTGCCCCAAGAGCAGAGGAGGAACCTCTGCCCACAGCCTGCCCGTCAAGAAGACTGTGAGCCCGTCAGAAAGGAGAGCTAGTAAATGCCTATGTGTGTATAGAAGTCTCTGTGTTCGTATGTGTATATGTTCCAGTATGTGTGGGTTTATATATGTGTCTGCATGTGTTTATGTCTCTTTGTAAGTGTGCGTGTGTTCAATGAAGATATCTGTGCTGCCCCCTATATACTATGCTGCCCCCTATATACTATGCTGCCCCCTATATACTATGCTGCCCCTTATATACTATGGTGCTCCCTATGTACTATGCTACCCACTATATACTATTCTGCTCCATATATACTATGCTGCCCCTTAAAGAAAACACCACATTTTCATATATAGACAGAAGTAAGGCAGCACTACCAAATATGTGAAAAGCATTTCAAGCATCAAGGGTCACATTGAGCTGAAACTTCGCACGCACGTGGAATAAAAGGATCATTTTTCTTACTTTCTTCTGTCTATATTGAAGGGTCATTGGACTGTGACCCAAGAGGCGTGCACCCAATTCAATTTTTTGTCCAGTGCTGCTGATCTATACTTGTTTACATTTTCTTATATGGTAATCTATAAAACTTTAACCAATTCAGGGCAATTCATTCATGCAAATTATCTTTTTACAGTTTATCACCAGTTTGGAGGTGAACTGCATGATTATATATATATATATATATATATATATATATATATATATATATATATATATAGATAGATAGATAGATAGATAGATAGATAGATAGATAGATATCTGTGTGTGTTTATATGTGCCTGTGTGGGTATAGTTATCAGTGTGTGTTATCTGTGGTGTTACATAGGACTGTAGGTAACATCTACTACATTATCTGTACTCAGGGAGTTATCACTGTTATCTGTGGTGTTACATAGGACTGCATGTGAAATCGACTACATTATCTGTACTGTGTGTATATATAAATATGTGCCTGTGTGGGTATATATTGGTCTGTATGTGTCTTTGTGCGTGTATATATATGTGCCTTTTAGGTATTTGTATATGTTTCTGTCAGTGTATTTATGTGCCTATGACATCGCGCCGATTCCATGCTTGGAAGGTGCTGATTGGCGGGGCAAGTCATTCTACCCCGCCAATCAGCGTCATTGGAGGACGCTCGTTCAGATCCGGCAGACATGCTCAGAAGAGAGCATGTCTGCATCGCCAGTGAACAGAGTGGGAACGGGATCATGTGAGTATGTCAAGTTTATATATTTTTTTCCTCATAAAAATGTGAATGGCATTATCTATAGTGGGGGGTCTATCTACAGGGGGGGTCGTCTTTATGTCGGCTATTATATATAGGGGGGTCTATATGTGGGGCAGTAGCTACAGGGGGTCTATATGTGGGGGTGTGGGCCACTATATACAGGGGGCTCTATATGTGGGCCATTATATACAGGGGGGTCTATATGTGGGGCAGTAGCTACAGGGGGTCTATATGTGGGGGTGTGTAGGCCACTATATACAGGGGGCTCTATATGTGGGCCATTATATACAGGGGGGTCTATATGTGGGCCACTATATACAGGGGGGTCTATATGTGGGCCACTATATACAGGGGGGTCTATATGTGGGGCACTATATACAGGGGGGTCTATATGTGGGCCACTATATACAGGGGGTCTATATGTGGGCCACTATATACAGGGGGGGTCTATATGTGGGGCACAGTCTACAGGGGTGGGCTATATGTGGGACACTATATACAGGGGGAGCTATATGTGAGACACTATCTACAGAGGTGGGCTATACGTGGAGCACTAACTATAGGGGAAGCTATATGTAGGGCAGCACGGTGGCTCAGTGGTTAGCACTATTGCCCTGCAGCTCTGGAGTCCATATGTGGGCACTGTCTACAAGGGCTTCTATGTAGGTCACTATCTAAGGGGGCATGGTGTATGTGTGTGTGTGTGTGTGTGTGTGTGTGTGTGTGTGTGTGTGTGTGTGTGTGACAGTTATATTTAGATGTGTTGAGAATTTTAACTTTGTTTATAGGTGCAGAAATGTTTTAAAAGTGAGAAGCTGAAGACATCTAAACGGAAAACTGCAGAAATGGGTCATGGCCGGGAGAAATCCATCATAGATGTCTGAACCGGAGGGAGAAGAAAAGAACTAGAATCTGAGACGTCACCGGTGAGTCACTTAATGTAAATGTTTATTCTGCCTCTAATCAGTATTGTAGTCACTGTATGATCTGCAGCGAGATGATGGTGGTATGATTTTTTTTGTGAAACCGCATCTCCCAGCATATCCTTACCATTGTTCCGGCCATGCTGGGAGCTGTAGTTTTACGCCGTACACACCTATACGCAGTGGCGTAACTACCGCTATAGCAGCCGTAGCGACTTCTACGGGGCCTGCAGCATGAGGGGGCCTGTGCCACCCGCCAGCACGGCCCCATCCCATGGCCGCAGGCTCTGCTAGCAGCCGCTATGGCTGCTACAGCGCGACGCCACTGAAGGGGTTGTTCCTACAAAAGACATACATCCCCTATCCACAGGAGAGGGGATACATGTGGGATCGCTGGGACGCCCAGCGATGAGGAGAACGGTGGACCGAAAGTCCCCCCTATGTTCTCCATGACAAACCTTGGACTTCCGGGGTCTGTGTCGGCAGCTCCATGGAAATGACTTGCGCACCGGTCGCGCTTGTGTGCATGTGTGACCAGCGCTCCTTTCATTTTTATTGAACTGCGCAGACGCCGGAAGTCCGAGGTTCGTCATGGAAAACTTCGGGGGACTTTCGGTCCCCCGTTCTCCTTATCGCTGCCAGCGATCACACATGTATCCCCTATCCTGTGGATATCCTGTGGAGAGGGGATACATGTCTTTTGTAGGACAAACTATAGACGTTTTTTTTTTTTGGGGGGGGCTATATGGCGTATTCTACAGAGAGGGTCTGTATGGTGTTATCTACAGAGGGGGTCTGTATGGCGTTCTCTACAGAGGGGGCTGTATGGCATTATCTACAGGGGGGGCTGTATGGCGTTATCTACAGGGGGACTGTATGGCGTTATCTACAGGGGGCTGTATGGCGTTATCTACAGGGGGCTGTGTATGGTGCTATCTATAGGGGGGCGCTGTGTGGTGAAATCTATAGGGAGGCACTATCTACAAGGGGGGGGGTTATGTGATACCCAGCAGAGGGGGGGCCCCAGTCAAAAGTTTGCTATGGGGACCAGTCTTTCCTAGTTACGCCCCTCTGTGTCTATATATGTGGTTAATTTTTGGTTTGTGGAGATCAGCAATAGAGCGTTACGCACAGGGCGCCATCCAACCTTAGGTCAGCCCTAGCTCTGTGCTCTATGTAGGTTTACAGGTCTATTCTGTGAGAATACCTGTTAGGGTTTACCTGATGTGTGCCCTAACAGCTAACTGTGCATTTCACATTCACATGCAGCAATGGAAAGCTTAGGTATTCCAAAGAGTTGTAATAAAAAAAATAAACTAAAAAAAAACTTCTTGTGGGACAAAAAAATTAGTTTAAGAAAATAATCAGTTAAAAAAAGTACACAACTAAATCAAAGAATAAACAGTGAAAGTAATTTACAGTGCTCAGAAAAAAATGGTGGAATCAATATTTCATTTTTTTTGCAAAAATTTTTTTATAACAATAATTACATTGATTAAATTATATTTTATAAGTACAAGAAAATCATATTGAAAAACACACTCCTAAATGTAACAAATAAGATCTCACACAGCAACGTCAGCAAAAAAAAAATAAAAAAAAATATATGCTGCATCTTGAAGGTCAAAATTAGCTGCATTCTTGAGGAGGTATAATCCATTGTTCCCTACTTCCTGACTGATGTAACCCCAGTGATGTCGCAATTTCCTTCTTGCGAGACCCCTTTTTTATGTTGATAACTTGTAACAACAAATGTTATAGGATACTTTTTTTTTGGGCTATGTACAGTCTTTTGTGTTGTTGGCCTAAGTTTCTGGTTTATGTAAAATTTAGATCTGAAGCTTAGAGCAGCAGTAGTCCAGGTGATTTGAATATTATAAAGAGTGATCACAGAGCCACACAACTTACATTTAGTGTCTGTGATACTGGTGTAACGATGGAATATGAACTAGATTTCCCATTTGCTTTGCATTCTTCAAGTTCCTGAGAAGTTTCAAAATATAAATAAGACAAAGCAAATATGTTAGGCTCATGTGGTTTATGCTGAGTTTCTGTGTTAGGGAATCAATTTTAAGGCCACTCAGTGGTTAAATATTACCCAGCCTGTTCCTTCAAACATCTTCATGTCTAGGGGATCTCCATGTACTTCTCCATTCATTAGAACCAATGAATGACAAGTAGCCATTGCTCCAATAAAAGGACTCCAGGATAAAGTACAGCCAGGTGTAATGGACACTGCCTCCTGGAAACTGATAGACATTGGAGTAATAAGTAATCTATAGCAGAAAATAAATAGTTGCATAGTTGAAAAAAGACACACGTCCATCAAGTCCAACCTATAATCCTATCGTGTTAATCCAGAGGAAGGCAAAACCCCCATGAGGTAGATGCCAATTTCCTCATTAGGGGAAAAAAATTCTTCCCTGACTCCAAATATGGAAATCAGAATAAATCCCTGGTTCAAAGTCCCATCTCCAGAATCTAGTACTCATAACCTGTAATATTATATTTTTCAAGAAAGGCATCAAGGCCCTTCCTGAACTTCTTCAAAGAATCAACCACCACAACATCCTGTGGCAGAGAGTTCCATAGTCTCACTGCTCTCACAGTAAAGAATTCACTTCTGTGATGGTGGTGAAACGTTTTTTCCTCTAGATTTAGAGGATGCCCCCTTGTCATTGTTACAGGCCAAGGTGTAAAAAAAATAATTAGAAACATCTCTGTATTATCCAATTACATATTTGTACATTGTAATTAGATCGTCCTTAAGATGTCTTTTTACTAAATTGAATAGCCCCAAGTTTGATAACATTTCTTGGTACTACAATCCGACCATTCCCTTAATTACCTTGGTCGCCCTTCTTTGCACCCAATCTCGTTCAGCCATGTCCTTCTTATACACAGGTGCCCAGAATTGTACCCAATATTCCATATGTGGTCTAACTAGTGATTTGTATAGAAGCAAAACTATGTTCTTGTCAAGAGCATCTATGCCTCTTTTGATGCATCACATAATTTTATTTACCTCGGCAGCAGCTGCCTGGTACTGGTTTCTAAAGGTAAATGTACTGTCCATCAATATCCCCAAACCTTTTTCAGTAGTAGTTCTACCCAGTATTTTACCATTTAATGCATCATTTCTAAAAATTGTTTCCTCGGCCCAAGTGCATAACCTTATATTTATCCACATTAAACTTAATTTGTCATTTTCTGCCCAAACCACCAGCTTCCCCAAATCCCTCTGTAGAATTACATTATCCTCCTCTGTGTTTATTACTTTACAGAGCTTAGTATCATCTGAAAATACTGAAATTATACTCTGTAAACCCTCTACAATGTCATTTATAAACATATTAAAAAGAAGAGGGCCTAATACTGACCCCTGTGGAACCTCACTGGTAACTGCGACCCACTCTAAGGATGTACTATTAATAACCACCCTCTGTTTTCTATCACTGAGCCAGTTGTTAACCAAATTACACATATTTTCCCCCAGTCCTAGCATTCTCATTTTATATACCAACCTTTTATGCGGCACAGTATCAAACGCCTTTGAAAAGTCTACATACACCACATGCCCAGCCTTACCCAGCACCAGTCTAGAACTTACCTCCTCATAGAAGCTAATCAGATTGGTTTGACAGGACCGATCCCTCATAAACCCATGCTGATGCTGCATTACGGGTTTATTCAGATGAACGAGTGGATGTTAAAAATGACTTGAGTCTATTTGTACCCCCACCTATCGCTAAAACGAAGCAGCAGAAGCACTCGGGTGAGCGCTCAGCCTCTTGGTTTCTGATCGGCTTTCCTTGGAAAGCTGATGTAACGATGTACGGACTCAATTGAAAGTCTATGAGCCGGTATACCGCTACATCGGCTTTCGGAGAAAAGGCGATCAGAAATTAAGCGGCCGAGCGCTCACCCGACTGCTTCTGCCACTTCGTTTTAGCAATCAAAACTTATGACATGTCACTATGACATGACAGAAGTTTTCTGAAAGTTTAGTTAACCTTTAATTGTTCCTTGAAAGTTCATTCTGGAAATACCAATATGATATTGAAATCATATACAAGCTTTTAAACATTTTTAACAAAGAATTAAAAAATGTGTATAGTGACCTCCAATTGTCCTCAACTATTTTACATTGTATTTTCCAGAAATAGAAACAAACCTACCTGTTCTCTTTGGAAGGAACAATGCCCCACAAATCTAAGCTGTCTTCTGTTAATGTACCTGTCTGGGTAAAAATAAACCAGTCTGTACTTTCAATCAAAAATATATTTTTTTATCATTAACGATTTCCATATATAAAAAACATATAATTTTAATTATTTAAGACTGACAGCCAGTGGCGTAGCTATAGGGGTCGCAGCGGTCGCAGTTGCAACCGGGCCCGTAAGCCAGGGGGGCCCGTAGGCCCCCCTCGCCACACTAACGCTGACTGCAGGGCCGGGCAGCCTATCTGGCAAATGCCAGATGCCGGTGTATGTAGTGGGCTGCTGCTGCCCGCCCACCTCTTTATCCCCAGCGGCGGGCCCTGCCCTGTAGTCTGACACATTTCCCCTCCCTGAGCAGCGCACAGCCCACTTGCTAGACGCTATGCTACGCAGCCTGCTGCAGTCCAGCCAATTAGTGTGGGTCATACTGATTGGCTGGGCTGCACTAGGCTGTGTACTACAGCGGCCAGCATGTAGACTGTGCACTGCATAGGGGGGAATTGTCGTGGTCCTAGCAGCAGGAGGTGCCTCATGAGTCCGTCGACTGACCTTTTCCACTTCCACTTCCACTCCCCCTCCCCCGGCCCCATCATATTACATCTTGTACCTGCTCTGCATAAGTAGGTATGTCCAGCCACCCGCCCACATTCATCCTCGGGGGACAGAGTGCCGGCGGCATCACGGCTCACAGAGCTGAGCAGAGACATAGTCAGACTCAAAGGTAAGAGCCAGGCAGCACTGCAGCAGCTTATAAGAAAAAAGTGTGTCCCCAGTACTTTGCAAAGAAACTACTGTCTGTTATGCCCTTCCCCTGCATGGGGAACTATAACTCTAATCCGATCATGTGTGATACTGTCTGCTGGGCCTTATATCTAATCCAATCATGTGTGATACTGTGCTGAGCTACTGTATCTAATCCTATCATGTGTGATACTGTCTGCTGAGCTACTGTATCTAATCCTATCATGTGTAATACTGTCTGCTGAGCCAATGTATCTAATCCTATCATGTGTGATACTGTCTTCTGAGCCACTGTATCTAATCCTATCATGTGTGATACTGTCTGCTGAGCCACTGTATCTAATCCTTTCATGTGTGATACTGTCTGCTGAGCTACTGTATCTAATCCTATCATGTGTGATACTGTCTGCTGAGCTACTGTATCTAATCCTATCATGTGTGATACTGTCTGCTGAGCCGTGTATCTGATACTGTCTGCTCAGCCACTGTATCTAATCCTATCATGTGTGATACTGTCTACTGGGCCTTATATCTAATCCTATCATGTGTGATACTGTCTGCTCAGCCACTGTATCTAATCCTATCATGTGTGATACTGTCTGCTGAGCCAATGTATCTAATCCTATCCATAGTTTATAGGGTCGTAGTGCTATAGATATGCTATACTGTCTCCTATACACACATTTTTTTTGGGGGGGGACGGACACATATGTATTGGGGCTATTTCCCCTGACATTTTAAGCCCTTAGTGATGGCCCGGCTGCTAGTGCTGCATTGATAGGTCACTTAGGTGACCCAGCGATGCAGCTGAAGGTTGCGGACCGTCGGCCATGAGAAGTTTGCGGGGGGGGGGGGGGCCCAATAAGAACTTTTGCATCAGGGCCCATGAGCCTTTAGCTACGCCCCTGCTGACAGCTAAACATTTTTCATAATATTCTGCAGAAACAGTTTGACACCTAACAGTAGTTTTATCCTTTTATCATTTCTTTATCTAAGTCCACTTTCACATGACAGTATTTTGGTCAGTATTTTACCTCAGTATTTGTAAGCCAAAACCAGGAGTGGATGCAAAAGATGTACAAATATTTCCATTATCTCTGTGTAGGTTCCACTCCTGGTTTTGACTTAGGCTAAGTTCACACTAGTGTTAGTATACGTTTACCTCTCCTCCATCAGAGGAAGAGAGGATCGAAAGATTAAACGAAAAGCAACGGTTACATTAGAATTACCATTTATTTCAATGCTAATTCTTTTATTTCAGTTGCTTTCCATTTGTCTCTGTTCGCTAGGTTTTCGTTTTTTGAACGGAAACAAAAGTGCAGTCTGCAAAACTTTTGTTTGCGTTCAAAAAAATGGAAACCTAGCGAACAGAGACAAACGGAAAACAACTGAACCATAAGAATTACCATAGAAATCAATGGCAATTCTAACAGAACCATTGCTTTCCATTTAATCTTTCTATCCTCCCTTCTTCTGACGAAAGAGAGGTAAACGTATACTAACACTAGTGTGAAAGAAGCCTTACAAATACTGACCAAAATACTGGCATGTGAAAGTGGCATAACTTTTATGTTTTTTGTTTCTAGAATGCTATTAAATTATACAAACTGTAGATGCCTATTGTTAAATGGGTTGTCTCTCGAAGACAACCACTTTTCAAATGTAAACTGGCCAGATGATCACAGCGTGACAAACAATCGTCAGGAGAAAAGAGAAATCACATCTGACTATACATTTCCCCTGCAGAGACCTAATGTGTAATGGCAAACCATGGAATTTATGGATGGGCCATATTCACTAGGCCAGGAGCTGTTTTTACAGAGCGGTTCTTCATTCTCCCTCATAGAGGGTTCCCAGAACAGGGGATCCTGCTTCTATGACTTCCGTATTCTCTAATAGGGCATATGAACAGGCTTTGCCTTTATACAACAATCCCTTTAAATATCAACAATTTGAAACAATTTGTAAGGGTGTAGAAAGCAAAGAACTAAACGGTTAAAAAAAGTGTTATTAAAATTTGGATTACTATATTGGATTACTATATTTGTAACGAATAATTTTCACTCAGCTATTGTAAATGAACCACATACTTTATCGAAGCAGACAAGGTTCAACTGTCCACACAAAACAATCCGTTGAGGACTGATGCAAAATATCCCTTGCTTCTTTAAACGAGTTTCAGAGTAAAGGGTGCAGATGGTCAAAGCTGGGGGCAAAGAGACAGGAACTGCAACAGTGGCCATAATAAGAGCCATGATTACTAAATCCTTTGTTGTAGCCTGTAAAGAGAAGGTAAAAGAAAAATAACTAAAAATACATAATATCATTAGGCAAAACTAAGTTAGTGTCAATAGTGCTGTGCTATTGTCTTCGGTAAAATCAAGGACACCCTGACGGAACCTATTAGGGTATGTTCACACGCAGAGTCAAATACGTCTCAAAAGATGGAGCTGTTTTCAAGAGAAAACAGCTCCTGATTTTCAGACGTTTTTTGTGACACTCGCGATTTTCGTGGCGTTTTTCGCTGCTATTTTTATGGCCGTTTTTGGAGCTTTTTTCAATAGAGTCTATGAAAAATGGCTCCAAAAACGTCCCAAGAAGTGTCCTGCACTTTTTAGCGGCCATTTTTTTACACGTAAAAAAACGCAGTGAAAAACGCTCCGTCGGAACAGAACGCCGTTTTCCCATTGAAATCAATTGGCAGATGTTTGGAGGCGTTCTGCTTCCAATTTTTCGGCCGTTTTTCGGGCGTTTACGGCTCGAAAAACGGTCGAAAATAGGCCGTGTGAACCTACCCTTAAAGTCAATGGGTTCCGGCGGCCGCCAACAGAACTGTTGCTTCCGTTATTCCCTGGTTCTGCTCCTCTGACAGAGCAGAACAATGGAATAACACAATGCAGGTGTGAACATAGCCTAAACTATAATTTAGATACTCTTTGAATCATAGAAGTAGCAACAGCAATTTACAATAATAAAAGATGAGAAAAACAATACTTTTTACTACACTAACAGCTATTGTGTTTTGGGCTTCTATGACAGATAATTTTAATGGATCTCTTTTCAGAAGATCATTGAAAAAGGATTGGATGAAACTAATCTGCAGGACAATGGAGCATAAACTGATACCTTTATTGGCTAACTGGGCAGAATAAAGACAATCAGTTACATCCTCCAAATAGGCTGTCAGAACATGAGAATAACATTTTTCTTTACTATACCATTACAATTTTGCTCTGGTACCACACTGCCACCTGCCACTGTCCCCACCCCCATTCAAATATTTTATTTATCAGGGCTTAAATAACAATTGCGTGCCCCTAAGCAACTTCTATAAAACAAACAAATAACCTCTGGTCATAAGAAAAAAACAAAAACAGGTTTCAATATGTTACATTTGTAAGCCAACATTTAGAAACTAGTTCGGAAAAAATAAGTACATTCTTCCTTAGGAGATTATCTTGGCAGATATGACGGTCTCCCCCAACACAGCTAGTCAACGAACGTGGAAAGAAGTTTAAACATACCTTTGATGCTGATCTTAGTCCTTGCATAACTGGTAAAAAGTAGTTTTAATTACCTATGCGACATATGCAAATGTACTGGCAAGTCTCCATTGAAGCGAAAAGTGTCCTGCATTCTGTGCTGTAAACATTCCCCAACACCTTCGCTGTTGATTAACGACTCTACTGGTCCTCAGCATAACGCATGACGTTGAGAACTAGTAGAGCGGTCAATTAACAGTGCAGGGGAGGAGTTGGGGAGAGTTTTCAGCATAGACTGCAGGATTCTTCCCGATTTGGCAGACACTTGCCAGCTCATTTGCATATGGACCTTGGGTGATAAAAACTACTTTTTAACAGTTATGCAAGGACTAAGATTGACATCATAGGTATGTTTACACTGCTTTCCACGTTAGCTAACTAGCAGTGTTAGTGGTAGGAGGGTCAAAACTGCTGACAGTCTCCCTTTAAGAGAGTAATTAGCAGACAAGTGTTACTAATTAAATGTACATGGTTGATCATCAAGGAGTGTGAATCTCTATAAAAGCAAAACTTAGTAGTTTGGTGTTTTGGAGCACTCAGATGTGGACATCAGCCAATTGTTGCTGCTTATCAATATGGAAAGTGGTGTTTAGTAAAGGACATTTTACACGAGCCAATTATTGGGAAACGCTTGTTCATCTGCTGATCGTATAGTTTTAAATATAATATTATCGTTGTTGGCAGCACATCTCCCTATGTAAACAGAGAGAAGTGCTGTCGACAAGATAGAAATGTATGGGGGCGAGCAATCGTAGTAACGGCCGCTCGTCCACATACTAGCTCCGTGTTAAAAGAGTAAACGAGCGCTGATCAACGAGCTGTCTTTGATCAGCGTTCGTTGCAGCGGCCAAAATTGGGTGGTGTAAAAAGACCTTAAGTCCATCATCATACAACTTGAAACTCACTATTCTACAATGAGAAGGACTGTTTATAAATGTAGAGCCTTCAAGACGGTCGCCAGTGATGCACGATCATTCCCTTTATTGCTTAGAGATATGAATAATAAACAAAGAGCTACATTATGTGACCTACAGACCTGTGTAAGCACAATTAGGCCATGTTCACAAATTGCGGATTCTGTCAGGTTTTTGGCGAGGATTCCATTTATGCCTCATTCACAGGCTCTTGAAAAAATCTGTACAGTATAATGACCATGACACAGATTTTTTTAATCTACAGAATGTTTATTATTTAAGTAGTTTCCACACTGAATAGGCTTGGATTAGGTCCATTAAATTTTGTGACAGGGGTGCAATTGCACGGGGGCCCATTGTCACCATAAAAGCAGATTCCTACTGTCTACTTAAAGAGGTTCTGTCACCAGATTTTGCAACCCCTATCTGCTATTGCAGCAGATAGGCGCTGCAATGTAGATTACAGTAACGTTTTTATTTTTAAAAAACGAGCATTTTTGGCCAAGTTATGACCATTTTTGTATTTATGCAAATGAGGCTTGCAAAAGTACAACTGGGCGTGTTGAAAAGTAAAAGTACAACTGGGCGTGTATTATGTGCGTACATCGGGGCGTGTTTACTACTTTTACTAGCTGGGCGTTGTGTATAGAAGTATCATCCACTTCTCTTCACAACGCCCAGCTTCTGGCAGTGCAGATCTGTGACGTCACTCACAGGTCCTGCATCGTGTCGGCCACATCGGCACCAGAGGCTACAGTTGATTCTGCAGCAGCATCAGCGTTTGCAGGTAAGTTGCTACATCGACTTACCTGCAAACGTGGATGCTGCTGCAGAATCAACTGTAGCCTCTGGTGCCGATGTGGCCGACACGATGCAGGACCTGTGAGTGACGTCACAGATCTGCACTGCCAGAAGCTGGGCGTTCTGAAGAGAAGTGGATGATACTTCTCATCAGAACGCCCAGCTAGTAAAAGTAGTAAACACGCCCCGATGTACACACATAATACACGCCCAGTTGTACTTTTACTTTTCAACACGCCCAGTTGTACTTTTGCAAGCCTCATTTGCATAAATACAAAAATGGTCATAACTTGGCCAAAAATGCTCGTTTTTTAAAAATAAAAACGTTACTGTAATCTACATTGCAGCGCCGATCTGCTGCAATAGCAGATAGGGGTTGCAAAATCTGGTGACAGAGCCTCTTTAACTTCAATAAACCCCTTCCTGCTTTGGCCACTTTTGACCTTCCAGACAGAGCCTCATTTTTCAAATCTGACATGTTTCAGTTTATGTGGTAATAACTTCGGAATGCTTTTACCTATCCAAGCGATTCTGAGACTGTTTTCTCGTGACACATTGGACTTTAAGTTAGTGGTTAAATTTGGTCGATACATTCAGTATTTAATTGTGAAAAACACCACAATTTTGTGAAAAATTGCAAAAATTAGCATTTTTCTAAATTTAAATGTATCTGCTTGGAAGACAGATAGTTATAGCACGCAAAATTGTTGCTAATTACCATCCCCCATATGCAGGGCCGCCATCAGGGGGGTATTACGGGTACTTCTGTAAGGGGCCCGGCCAGTGGTACGCGGCATGAGGGGGCCCGTGTCGCCCGCCGGCACGGGCCCCCACCATGTCTGGAGGCTCCGCTAGCAGCCGCTATGGCTGCTACAGCGGGACGCCACTGAACACTACGGCAGAGCAGTGAGGTATCTCCCCGCTCTGCCATTAAACAAAAGACATGTATCCCCTATCCACAGGATAGGGGATACATGTGTGATCGCTGGCAGCGATAGGGAGAACGGGGGACTGAAAGTCTCCTGAAGTTCTCCATCACAAACCTCGGACTTCCGGGGTCTGTGTCGGCAGCTCCGTAGAAATGAATGGAGCGCTGCTCGCGCTTGTGCGCATGCGTGACCCGCGCTCCTTTCATTTTTATTGAGCTGCGCAGACGCCGGAAGTCCGAGGTTAGTCATGGAGAACTTCAGGGGACCTTCGGTACCCCGTTCTCCCTATTGCTGCCAGCGATCACACATGTGTTTTGGGCTTCTATGACAGATAATTTTAATGGATCTCTTTTCAGAAGATCATTGAAAAAGGATTGGATGAAACTAATCTGCAGGACAATGGAGCATAAACTGATACCTTTATTGGCTAACTGGGCAGAATAAAGACAATCAGTTACATCCTCCAAATAGGCTGTCAGAACATGAGAATAACATTTTTCTTTACTATACCATTACAATTTTGCTCTGGTACCACACTGCCACCTGCCACTGTCCCCACCCCCATTCAAATATTTTATTTATCAGGGCTTAAATAACAATTGCGTGCCCCTAAGCAACTTCTATAAAACAAACAAATAACCTCTGGTCATAAGAAAAAAACAAAAACAGGTTTCAATATGTTACATTTGTAAGCCAACATTTAGAAACTAGTTCGGAAAAAATAAGTACATTCTTCCTTAGGAGATTATCTTGGCAGATATGACGGTCTCCCCCAACACAGCTAGTCAACGAACGTGGAAAGAAGTTTAAACATACCTATGTTGCTGATCTTAGTCCTTGCATAACTGGTAAAAAGTAGTTTTAATTACCTATGCGACATATGCAAATGTACTGGCAAGTCTCCATTGAAGCGAAAAGTGTCCTGCATTCTGTGCTGTAAACATTCCCCAACACCTTCGCTGTTGATTAACGACTCTACTGGTCCTCAGCATAACGCATGACGTTGAGAACTAGTAGAGCGGTCAATTAACAGTGCAGGGGAGGAGTTGGGGAGAGTTTTCAGCATAGACTGCAGGATTCTTCCCGATTTGGCAGACACTTGCCAGCTCATTTGCATATGGACCTTGGGTGATAAAAACTACTTTTTAACAGTTATGCAAGGACTAAGATTGACATCATAGGTATGTTTACACTGCTTTCCACGTTAGCTAACTAGCAGTGTTAGTGGTAGGAGGGTCAAAACTGCTGACAGTCTCCCTTTAAGAGAGTAATTAGCAGACAAGTGTTACTAATTAAATGTACATGGTTGATCATCAAGGAGTGTGAATCTCTATAAAAGCAAAACTTAGTAGTTTGGTGTTTTGGAGCACTCAGATGTGGACATCAGCCAATTGTTGCTGCTTATCAATATGGAAAGTGGTGTTTAGTAAAGGACATTTTACACGAGCCAATTATTGGGAAACGCTTGTTCATCTGCTGATCGTATAGTTTTAAATATAATATTATCGTTGTTGGCAGCACATCTCCCTATGTAAACAGAGAGAAGTGCTGTCGACAAGATAGAAATGTATGGGGGCGAGCAATCGTAGTAACGGCCGCTCGTCCACATACTAGCTCCGTGTTAAAAGAGTAAACGAGCGCTGATCAACGAGCTGTCTTTGATCAGCGTTCGTTGCAGCGGCCAAAATTGGGTGGTGTAAAAAGACCTTAAGTCCATCATCATACAACTTGAAACTCACTATTCTACAATGAGAAGGACTGTTTATAAATGTAGAGCCTTCAAGACGGTCGCCAGTGATGCACGATCATTCCCTTTATTGCTTAGAGATATGAATAATAAACAAAGAGCTACATTATGTGACCTACAGACCTGTGTAAGCACAATTAGGCCATGTTCACAAATTGCGGATTCTGTCAGGTTTTTGGCGAGGATTCCATTTATGCCTCATTCACAGGCTCTTGAAAAAATCTGTACAGTATAATGACCATGACACAGATTTTTTTAATCTACAGAATGTTTATTATTTAAGTAGTTTCCACACTGAATAGGCTTGGATTAGGTCCATTAAATTTTGTGACAGGGGTGCAATTGCACGGGGGCCCATTGTCACCATAAAAGCAGATTCCTACTGTCTACTTAAAGAGGTTCTGTCACCAGATATTGCAACCCCTATCTGCTATTGCAGCAGATAGGCGCTGCAATGTAGATTACAGTAACGTTTTTATTTTTAAAAAACAAGCATTTTTGGCCAAGTTATGACCATTTTTGTATTTATGCAAATGAGGCTTGCAAAAGTACAACTGGGCGTGTTGAAAAGTAAAAGTACAACTGGGCGTGTATTATGTGCGTACATCGGGGCGTGTTTACTACTTTTACTAGCTGGGCGTTGTGTATAGAAGTATCATCCACTTCTCTTCACAACGCCCAGCTTCTGGCAGTGCAGATCTGTGACGTCACTCACAGGTCCTGCATCGTGTCGGCCACATCGGCACCAGAGGCTACAGTTGATTCTGCAGCAGCATCAGCGTTTGCAGGTAAGTTGCTACATCGACTTACCTGCAAACGTGGATGCTGCTGCAGAATCAACTGTAGCCTCTGGTGCCGATGTGGCCGACACGATGCAGGACCTGTGAGTGACGTCACAGATCTGCACTGCCAGAAGCTGGGCGTTCTGAAGAGAAGTGGATGATACTTCTCATCAGAACGCCCAGCTAGTAAAAGTAGTAAACACGCCCCGATGTACACACATAATACACGCCCAGTTGTACTTTTACTTTTCAACACGCCCAGTTGTACTTTTGCAAGCCTCATTTGCATAAATACAAAAATGGTCATAACTTGGCCAAAAATGCTCGTTTTTTAAAAATAAAAACGTTACTGTAATCTACATTGCAGCGCCGATCTGCTGCAATAGCAGATAGGGGTTGCAAAATCTGGTGACAGAGCCTCTTTAACTTCAATAAACCCCTTCCTGCTTTGGCCACTTTTGACCTTCCAGACAGAGCCTCATTTTTCAAATCTGACATGTTTCAGTTTATGTGGTAATAACTTCGGAATGCTTTTACCTATCCAAGCGATTCTGAGACTGTTTTCTCGTGACACATTGGACTTTAAGTTAGTGGTTAAATTTGGTCGATACATTCAGTATTTAATTGTGAAAAACACCACAATTTTGTGAAAAATTGCAAAAATTAGCATTTTTCTAAATTTAAATGTATCTGCTTGGAAGACAGATAGTTATAGCACGCAAAATTGTTGCTAATTACCATCCCCCATATGCAGGGCCGCCATCAGGGGGGTATTACGGGTACTTCTGTAAGGGGCCCGGCCAGTGGTACGCGGCATGAGGGGGCCCGTGTCGCCCGCCGGCACGGGCCCCCACCATGTCTGGAGGCTCCGCTAGCAGCCGCTATGGCTGCTACAGCGGGACGCCACTGAACACTACGGCAGAGCAGTGAGGTATCTCCCCGCTCTGCCATTAAACAAAAGACATGTATCCCCTATCCACAGGATAGGGGATACATGTGTGATCGCTGGCAGCGATAGGGAGAACGGGGGACTGAAAGTCTCCTGAAGTTCTCCATCACAAACCTCGGACTTCCGGGGTCTGTGTCGGCAGCTCCGTAGAAATGAATGGAGCGCTGCTCGCGCTTGTGCGCATGCGTGACCCGCGCTCCTTTCATTTTTATTGAGCTGCGCAGACGCCGGAAGTCCGAGGTTAGTCATGGAGAACTTCAGGGGACCTTCGGTACCCCGTTCTCCCTATTGCTGCCAGCGATCACACATGTGTTTTGGGCTTCTATGACAGATAATTTTAATGGATCTCTTTTCAGAAGATCATTGAAAAAGGATTGGATGAAACTAATCTGCAGGACAATGGAGCATAAACTGATACCTTTATTGGCTAACTGGGCAGAATAAAGACAATCAGTTACATCCTCCAAATAGGCTGTCAGAACATGAGAATAACATTTTTCTTTACTATACCATTACAATTTTGCTCTGGTACCACACTGCCACCTGCCACTGTCCCCACCCCCATTCAAATATTTTATTTATCAGGGCTTAAATAACAATTGCGTGCCCCTAAGCAACTTCTATAAAACAAACAAATAACCTCTGGTCATAAGAAAAAAACAAAAACAGGTTTCAATATGTTACATTTGTAAGCCAACATTTAGAAACTAGTTCGGAAAAAATAAGTACATTCTTCCTTAGGAGATTATCTTGGCAGATATGACGGTCTCCCCCAACACAGCTAGTCAACGAACGTGGAAAGAAGTTTAAACATACCTATGTTGCTGATCTTAGTCCTTGCATAACTGGTAAAAAGTAGTTTTAATTACCTATGCGACATATGCAAATGTACTGGCAAGTCTCCATTGAAGCGAAAAGTGTCCTGCATTCTGTGCTGTAAACATTCCCCAACACCTTCGCTGTTGATTAACGACTCTACTGGTCCTCAGCATAACGCATGACGTTGAGAACTAGTAGAGCGGTCAATTAACAGTGCAGGGGAGGAGTTGGGGAGAGTTTTCAGCATAGACTGCAGGATTCTTCCCGATTTGGCAGACACTTGCCAGCTCATTTGCATATGGACCTTGGGTGATAAAAACTACTTTTTAACAGTTATGCAAGGACTAAGATTGACATCATAGGTATGTTTACACTGCTTTCCACGTTAGCTAACTAGCAGTGTTAGTGGTAGGAGGGTCAAAACTGCTGACAGTCTCCCTTTAAGAGAGTAATTAGCAGACAAGTGTTACTAATTAAATGTACATGGTTGATCATCAAGGAGTGTGAATCTCTATAAAAGCAAAACTTAGTAGTTTGGTGTTTTGGAGCACTCAGATGTGGACATCAGCCAATTGTTGCTGCTTATCAATATGGAAAGTGGTGTTTAGTAAAGGACATTTTACACGAGCCAATTATTGGGAAACGCTTGTTCATCTGCTGATCGTATAGTTTTAAATATAATATTATCGTTGTTGGCAGCACATCTCCCTATGTAAACAGAGAGAAGTGCTGTCGACAAGATAGAAATGTATGGGGGCGAGCAATCGTAGTAACGGCCGCTCGTCCACATACTAGCTCCGTGTTAAAAGAGTAAACGAGCGCTGATCAACGAGCTGTCTTTGATCAGCGTTCGTTGCAGCGGCCAAAATTGGGTGGTGTAAAAAGACCTTAAGTCCATCATCATACAACTTGAAACTCACTATTCTACAATGAGAAGGACTGTTTATAAATGTAGAGCCTTCAAGACGGTCGCCAGTGATGCACGATCATTCCCTTTATTGCTTAGAGATATGAATAATAAACAAAGAGCTACATTATGTGACCTACAGACCTGTGTAAGCACAATTAGGCCATGTTCACAAATTGCGGATTCTGTCAGGTTTTTGGCGAGGATTCCATTTATGCCTCATTCACAGGCTCTTGAAAAAATCTGTACAGTATAATGACCATGACACAGATTTTTTTAATCTACAGAATGTTTATTATTTAAGTAGTTTCCACACTGAATAGGCTTGGATTAGGTCCATTAAATTTTGTGACAGGGGTGCAATTGCACGGGGGCCCATTGTCACCATAAAAGCAGATTCCTACTGTCTACTTAAAGAGGTTCTGTCACCAGATATTGCAACCCCTATCTGCTATTGCAGCAGATAGGCGCTGCAATGTAGATTACAGTAACGTTTTTATTTTTAAAAAACAAGCATTTTTGGCCAAGTTATGACCATTTTTGTATTTATGCAAATGAGGCTTGCAAAAGTACAACTGGGCGTGTTGAAAAGTAAAAGTACAACTGGGCGTGTATTATGTGCGTACATCGGGGCGTGTTTACTACTTTTACTAGCTGGGCGTTGTGTATAGAAGTATCATCCACTTCTCTTCACAACGCCCAGCTTCTGGCAGTGCAGATCTGTGACGTCACTCACAGGTCCTGCATCGTGTCGGCCACATCGGCACCAGAGGCTACAGTTGATTCTGCAGCAGCATCAGCGTTTGCAGGTAAGTTGCTACATCGACTTACCTGCAAACGTGGATGCTGCTGCAGAATCAACTGTAGCCTCTGGTGCCGATGTGGCCGACACGATGCAGGACCTGTGAGTGACGTCACAGATCTGCACTGCCAGAAGCTGGGCGTTCTGAAGAGAAGTGGATGATACTTCTCATCAGAACGCCCAGCTAGTAAAAGTAGTAAACACGCCCCGATGTACACACATAATACACGCCCAGTTGTACTTTTACTTTTCAACACGCCCAGTTGTACTTTTGCAAGCCTCATTTGCATAAATACAAAAATGGTCATAACTTGGCCAAAAATGCTCGTTTTTTAAAAATAAAAACGTTACTGTAATCTACATTGCAGCGCCGATCTGCTGCAATAGCAGATAGGGGTTGCAAAATCTGGTGACAGAGCCTCTTTAACTTCAATAAACCCCTTCCTGCTTTGGCCACTTTTGACCTTCCAGACAGAGCCTCATTTTTCAAATCTGACATGTTTCAGTTTATGTGGTAATAACTTCGGAATGCTTTTACCTATCCAAGCGATTCTGAGACTGTTTTCTCGTGACACATTGGACTTTAAGTTAGTGGTTAAATTTGGTCGATACATTCAGTATTTAATTGTGAAAAACACCACAATTTTGTGAAAAATTGCAAAAATTAGCATTTTTCTAAATTTAAATGTATCTGCTTGGAAGACAGATAGTTATAGCACGCAAAATTGTTGCTAATTACCATCCCCCATATGCAGGGCCGCCATCAGGGGGGTATTACGGGTACTTCTGTAAGGGGCCCGGCCAGTGGTACGCGGCATGAGGGGGCCCGTGTCGCCCGCCGGCACGGGCCCCCACCATGTCTGGAGGCTCCGCTAGCAGCCGCTATGGCTGCTACAGCGGGACGCCACTGAACACTACGGCAGAGCAGTGAGGTATCTCCCCGCTCTGCCATTAAACAAAAGACATGTATCCCCTATCCACAGGATAGGGGATACATGTGTGATCGCTGGCAGCGATAGGGAGAACGGGGGACTGAAAGTCTCCTGAAGTTCTCCATCACAAACCTCGGACTTCCGGGGTCTGTGTCGGCAGCTCCGTAGAAATGAATGGAGCGCTGCTCGCGCTTGTGCGCATGCGTGACCCGCGCTCCTTTCATTTTTATTGAGCTGCGCAGACGCCGGAAGTCCGAGGTTAGTCATGGAGAACTTCAGGGGACCTTCGGTACCCCGTTCTCCCTATTGCTGCCAGCGATCACACATGTATCCCCTATCCTGTGGATAGGGGATACATGTCTTTTGTAGGACACACTGTAGGTCAGATTTTTTTGGGGGGGGTTGGGGCTGCATGGCGTTACCTACAGGGGGGCTGCATAGCGTTACCTACAGGGGGGGCTGTATGGCGTTACTTACAGGGGGGCTGTATGGCGTTACCTACAGGGGGTGCTGTATAGCGTTACCTACAGGGGGGGCTGTATAGCGTTACCTACAGGGGGGCTGTATGGCGTTACCTACAGGGGGGGCTGTATGGTGTTAGCGCCATACAGCCCCCTCTGTAGATAACGCCATACAGAGTCCCCTCTGTAGATAACGCCATACAGCCCCCCTTGTAGGTAACGCCATACAGCCCCCCCTGTAGATAACGCTATACAGCACCCCCTGTAGGTAACGCTATACAGCCCCCCTGTAGGTAACGCTATACAGCCCCCCTGTTGGTAACGCTATACAGCCCCCCCTGTAGGTAACGCTCTACAGCCCACCCTGTAGGTGACACTATACAGCCCCCCCTGTAGGTAACGCTATACAGACCCCCCTGTGGGTAACGGTATACAGCCCCCCCTGTGGGTAACGCGATACAGCCCCCCTGTAGATAATGCCATGCACCCACCGTAGAGAACGCCATACAGAACCCCCCTGTAGATAACGCCATACAGCCCCCCCTGTAGAGAATTCTATACAGCCCCCTCTGTAGAGAACTCCATACAGCCCCCTCTGTAGAGAACTCCATACAGCCCCCCTTGTAGAGAACGCCATATAGCCCCCTCTGTAGATAACGCCATACAGCCCCCACTGTAGAGAACGCCATACAGACCCCCTTGTAGGGAACGCCATACAGAGCCCCTTGTAGAGAACGCCATACAGACGCCCTTGTAGAGAACGCCATACAGACCCCCTGTAGATAACGCCATACAGCCCCCTTTGTAGATATCTACAGAGGGGGCTGTATGGCGTTATCTACAGAGGGGGCTGTATGGCGTTCTCTACAAGGGGGGCTGTATGGCGTTAAAGTTGTATATAAGAAAGTTTGTTACAATGCATCAGTCAATCATCTGTAAGCTAAACGCAGCAACAGCACAAACCCCTCTCCTGTGCTGGACTCCAGGCAGATGGCTCTTATCTACACTGATACATTGTAACAAGACCATCAGCTGTGAAAGTAATAAGCCAGGACTGGTTTTAATGTTCTCATTCACAGACAGCAGGCAGAGATCTTGAAAATCATGAGGAACTGAAGCAGGAAGACAGAAAGTTGCAGAATGCCATTATACAGTAGGCTGGGGTGCTGCACCACTCGCAGGGAATTTATACGTGTAAGGCTATGTTCACACGGAGTATTTTAACAAGTTTTTTGACGCGGAAACCGCGTCGCAAAACTCGTCAAAAACGGCCCGAAAATGCCTCTCATTGAAATTTCAATGGGAGGCGTCGGCGTCTTTTTCCCACGAGCAGTAAAAGGGGGTCCCAGAAAATTTAGCTTTATGGGGCCCTGAAATTCCTGATGGCGGCCCTGCCCATATGTCTACTTTAGATTGGCATCATTTTTTGAACATTCTTTTATTTTTCTAGGATGTTACGAGGCTTAGAACTTTAGCAGTCATTTCTCAATAAGTCACCCCATAATAAAAACGGCACCCCTCAAAGTATTCAAAATCGCATTTAGAACGTTTCTTAACCCTTTAAACATTTCGCAGGAATTAAAGCAAAGTAGAAGTGACTTTTTTTTTTTGCAGAAATTCATTTTGAATCAATTTTTTTTGTAACACAGAAAGTTTTATCAGAGAAACGCAACTCAATATTTATTTCCCAAGTTATGCAGTTTATGAAATATCCCACATGTGGCTCTAGTGTGGTACTGGATTGAAACACAGGCCTCAGAAACAAAGGAGCACCTAGTGTGCTACTGGACTGAAGCACCGGCTTCAGAAGCAAAGGAAGCACCTAGAGGATTTTGGGGTCTCCTTTCTATATAATTTAGGCACCATGTCAGCTTTGAAGAGGTCTTGTGGCACCAAAACAGTGGAAACCCCACAAAAGTGAACCCATTTGGGAAACTACACCCCTCGAGGAATTTATTTAGTATAGTAAGCATTTTGACCCGACAGTTTTTTTGCAGAAATTTTTGGAAGTAGGCCATGAAAATTAAAACCTACATTTTTTCAAATAAAATGTAGGTTTAGCTAATTTTTTTTTCATTTCCAAAAGGACTAAAGGAGAAAGCACTACAACATTTGTAGAGCAATTTCTCCCGAGTAAAACAATACCCCACATGTGGTCCTAAACGGCTTTTTGGACACACGGCAGGGCTAAGAAGGGAAAGAGCGCCATTTGGCTCTTGGAGCTCAAATTTAGCAGGAATGGTTTGCGGAGGCCATGTCCCATTTACAATGCCCCTGAGGGACCAAAACAGTGGAAACAACCCCACAAGTGGCCCCATTTTGGAAACTATACCCCTTGTGGAAATTATCTAAGGCTATAATTAGAATTTTATGTGTTAACTATTGTTTATGTCACAGAAAAAAAATTTGCACCGTCAAAGTAGTAGACATGTTGTGTAAATGAAATGGTACAAAGCCCACAATAATCCACTTACATATAAGGTTGTAATGCAACAAAACAGGAAAAAGACCAAGTGGGTACTTTTGCAAGAACTGTACATATTTGTTAAAAGTAAGAGGTCATAATAGTCTTAAATACTCACGCCATTAAGTGAATAAGTCACAACAGTGTAAATAACTCCAACAATAGAAAGAACCATTAATCCAATAAGAACCTTCAACACCTCTCGGTGGAGTTTAAAATTCATTGGTTTTGGATAGAGAATGGAACGTATTAGGTCTCCCTTTGCAGTATTAAACCCTAGATTTAAAACAAATTGAAAATGTGTTACAAAAGTACTTCAATTACTAATCCAAATGCATTGAATCTTTACAGGACCATTCTTTGTATGAAACTGAAGAGAATAAATGGCTCTCATACTTATCCATGAGCACAGAACATCAACCAATATCTCTCATTTAAGTTATGAATAATCAGAGCGTGTTCACATGTGGCAGACTTGTTGCAGAATGTTTCTGCAACTGAAAATGTGTTCCTTACATCAGAATAGGGTAGTTTCTACACCATGTGCATTGATTTGTACATGCCCCATTTAGATCTATGGAACAGTCGCAGAAATGTATGCAACAAATATGTCACGTGTGAACATACCCTTATGTGAGGTACAATAAGAAAAGTTATTAGCAAGAAGAATTGAGGACTTGAGATGAACACATTTCCAGAAATTCGTTTCAGTTTCGATTCTAACAATCCGGCTATCAGATTCGATTTGGTCTGAATAAATTTGTTGCGAATTGAAAGTGCTCTGATTGCCCTATTAAGTTATGTATGACACTCTAAGGTTTTCCTCTTGAAGTAGATTTGTAAATGTTGTGATGAAGATTGGTGATTTACAAATTAGCGTATATTCACACGGAGTGTTTTCTGACGTATTTTGGGACGTTTGCGCCTGGAAAAAACGCATGAAAAAACGAACACCTCCAAACATCTGCCCATTGATTTCAATGGGAAATACAGCCTTCTGTTCCGATGGGCCTTTTTTTTTACACCTCATTTTAAAAAAACGGCACGTAAAAAGACACCCGCGAAAAATAAGTGCATGTCACTTCTTCGGATGTTTTTGGAGCTGTTTTTCATTGACTCTATAGAAAAAAAGCTCCAAAAACGGTCGTCAAAAACGCAGCAAAAATCACGAGTGGCTTAAAAAACGTCTGAAAATCAGGAGCCGTTTTCCCTTGAAAACTGCTCCGTATTTTCAGACGTTTTTGATTTTGTGTGTGCACATAAGTTTATTGTAAGAATTGTATAGCTGCAGCAGCACTAACTCACAGCAATGGCTGACTATGCCTGCCTAACTAAAACACTGACACTGACTGACTCCTATCTTTTTTTTACATTTATCTCTCTATCATATTATTGTAAATCTTTTCTTCTCCTCACTGTGAAACACACTTACTGACACTAATCCACCATCTATCTGTAGCAGCATTTCCTGGCTGGGCTGTTCATAGTGGCTATGACTCATCTGACAGTCATCCATTGAGTCATCAGTGACTGACACCTATACCTCTCATGATTGGCTGTGCTAGAAGGAGGGCTGCCTGCAATTATGGGGAAGCCCGCCGGGCTGCCATCTGAGTTCATGTAATTTTTATTTTCTGTCTTCTGATCTGTAAAATTATGAGACCTTTTTTGTGCGGGACAAATCCCAAAACTTTTAGATTTGTGAAATTCGTGAAGAATCAATTCACTCATCTCTATTTAAGACATTCTGTGGGGACAGGTGGGTCTTAGGGGGCACTAGAAAGGTATACATAATAAAGTGTCCACTGAGCGTACATTTGTAAACATGGATGTGTGTATTTGGATTGGAACTTCTGCAATAGACAATTTTACATGTTTTTTTTTTTAGTTCCTTTGCAGATCATGTACACAAGAATGTGACCTAGTGAGCAAGACTTTCAAGATCAATATACAGTATATGGTATACAATATACTGGTTAGTGTGTTGCAACAAAGTTTCCTTCTACAAGAACAGCACTAAATTTGCTGGTTATTTGGTTATTGTTGTAACTAGAGACAATAACATTGCAGGTGTACAAAAACGTTTTAATAACCTGATGATATATACCTTTCAATGTTCATTGCAGGCCATGAATTATTTATGCAAACAAACTTTAGTTACTGTAATTTTAAGACTTGTCCCAGAATGTTGCTTCTGTGTGCAGTTTTAGGAAGAAAGGCATCCTAGAAGTCTATGCTGCCTATGCAAATAAATGTATACAGTATGTTGTTTAAGGAAATTAAATTAAAATTGCATGTAACATATGATTTGCTCCACTGCATGACACCTAGGAAAATTTTTCCAGCCATACTAACCTATTACAGAGTTCCCATAATCGTAAAGAGAACCTGACACACAAAAAATCTGTCCGATCGCCAGTGAGCATGCTATCAAGCAGTAGGAGCGGAGCAGATTAATGTATAAATATACTGTGAAAAGATTCAATATAACTTGCCATCTATTGATCTAAACCTTTGTGAATATTGGGCTGTGGAGCAGTGGGTGGTCCTACTCAGTGATTGACAGTCTTCCCTGTATAAGTATGCATACAGCGATAGCTGTCAATCAATGAGTATAACCGATCACTAAACCCCTAACTCCAGATTAAGCAGCGGTTTAGATTAACAAATGACAAGTTATATTGAATCTTTTCCTTCAAAATATATTTCAATCTACTCCACTCTTCCTAATGTAAACCCTGCTGTCTACAGATCAGACTGCACTTACAATGTGCCAGGATTATGAAATGCCCTATTTATCTCACCTGTTTGTAAGACCACTGCTTTGACAAAGCCACCAGGAGGGGGTTTTGTCTTGATAACTTCTGTTCCACAATACAGCATGTGTGTTCGATAATTTTCTCCACTGTGTATTTTCCATGGAATTCCATTATCTGCATTCGGTAAGGGAACTTTTGTCACAGGAACACTCTCCCCTTAAAGAAAAATAATACAACTTTAAAACCATGACAGTATGAAGGTATCAGGTTTTATTTTTAATAAATCAGATTTTACCAGCTTATGTATGACAAGCTGGATCTGTCATACCAGTTTACCTTGAGTTCAAGTTTGGAAACATTGATGAAATGCTGCAGAACTTTAGAAATTTCTTTCAAATGTCTCCATTCATGGTGACCTCACATGAGTGAGCTAAAGTGTCATACAAATATAACTATTTATATATGACCATTATGACCCAGTTACACCATATTTCCCATGTTCAATAAATACACTTGTCTTGATATAGGAGGATTTTCATATATTGAGCAAGATCTATCTATTATAGTAAGGCATTAATTTTTGCAGATTCACCATCATATCTAGATAATCTCATTTAGGCAGGATTTATGGGAATGGGGAAGTACATTAAACTTCTGGTGAAAATGAACATGCATCGTGGGGTGTGATATAAGAAACATATTGTATATTAATCATATATATATATATATATATATATATATATATATATATATATATATCTTACTGTACCTGTTAGCATCCCTTCATTTATAACACATCCCCCAGATATCAGTAAAGCATCACAAGGTAGGTAAAACCTTTTTTCAGATATAATTATTACGTCTCCTGGTACCAGGTGTTTGGATTCAATCTCTTTGACCACTGGAAAGAAGAATTAGATGAATACAGTATATCATGCACCCTTTATTTATATAGATCTCTGAATGCCATAATATATTTTAATAGAACCACACCATAATAAATTTGGACAGCCATTGTTTATTCCTATGATTGTGCATCTTGTGGTCATCATTTTTTAACCATGATGTAGAAAATGTGTACAGTCTGTAGGTTTAGTTTCAACTACAAATAGCAAATGTTATGATTACCATTCATAAGAATGTTACTATTTATGGATGAATGAGCAAAAAAAAGCAAATAGAAACTAAATGTGCTCAATGCAAATAAAAGAGGCCAACACCCAGCTTGGAAATCTAAAATAGTATAATAAATAGTATAAAAGTACAATAAAAAACAATTATATTAAAATATACGTCTCCATATCCTATTATATCCTTAGTTTGTTGCTTAAGCTTGGACATATTTCACAGGTGATTGTATAGTCAGAAGCTAGCTCTAGAAGGTATTAATGCAATGTGCACTATGGGATGAAACAGTCAACATTATGTGTTTTTTAAAATATATGATCCTACTTCATATCACAAGAATTTAGACACTGCAATTTTTCGAGGGCTATGAAAGTTTGTATAGCTCTCATCCGAGAAACTTGACTCACAGAGTCATAAGTAGAATTCAACTCAACTTAAAGAGGCTCTGTCACCACATTATATGTGCTGTATCTCCTACATAATGAGATTGGCACTGTAATGTAGGTAACAGCAGTGATTTTTTTATTTAGAAAAACGAGCTCATTGTCTATTTACTGTCAGGACACTTCAGTAACGTTAATATGTGTGTGTATGTGACAGCACATAGTGAACAATGCAGGATCACTATGTGCACATGAATGGAGAGAAGTGTATGACGCTGATTGGTCACTGATTGGTCAGCGTCATACACTTCTCTCCGCAACGCCCACTTGGTCAAAAGTAAAAACACGCCGAGTTGGGCATTAAGAAAGTCATTATCATAAAGCTAAAATCGCTCATAACTTGGTGAAAATAGATTGTTTTTCTAACTAAAAACCACTGCTGTCACCTACATTACAGCGTCAATCTCATTATGTAGGAGATAGGGCACTTATAATGTGGTAACAGAGCCTCTTTAAGAAGCAAACAATAGTAGTACTAAATTGCTACACAATGCCTGAAAAATAGTACCCACATTGTAGAATACCGTAATAGAGTGGTGCCAACACAGTACTGCTAATATATTAATACTGCACAGAAGTGTGGAAAGTAATGTTACATGGCTGTGTCTACATCAGCAACCCCTCCATATAGTTCTTAGTAGGAGCCATAAAAGAATGCACTTATGTATATTGTCATGTAATATTTTGGAGAGGACACACATTTTTTCAACATTTATACAAGATTGCCTGGTGATCACTTTATTAAGTTTGCATCCTTTTGTATTGCTCCTCAGCCCTGTGGTAATATCTCTAATTTAATAGCAGCAGATATACAATGTGGTATGTGCGTCTAGAAAAAAAAAAAAGTCTTCCATTTCACAATCAAATTAAATGCTAGAATGATTTACCCTTGTGAAAGCACAAAAACTATTTTCTATTGTCTGAATCTAGAAATACAGGTTTTTCATGCTTAATGGTTTCTGTAGGATGGTAAAAATTACATATTTGATTTAACATAATAATGCAAGAGGTGAGATTTACCTTATAATATGATAAATAAACAGCAGCAGGAAATGACTAATCCATGTTAAAGAGGAACTGATGAGCTTATTTCACAACTCTAAATACGATTGTAGTTTATTGGGGAAGCATAATATTTATATAATTATACTTTATGTAATAAATGATAAGATAAAACATAAGAGATGCTTAAAAAGAGAAAAAGTAATCTTACCTCCATTTTTCTGAAGCACAGAAACCAAAATATTGTTGTGGGATTTCACCATATGATGAAGTTTAACAGATTGCTAAAAAAGTGCAAAAAGTTTTATTTTGAGTGTTCAGTACTTTAAGTGAATAGTAACATTTTATATTAAAAATAAATACTATAATAAACTTACCATTCTCAACAAATAAATGGATGCAAGAATAGATAAAATAGTCATGAGAAATATGGCCATGGAAAATTCAATATAACCAGTTGCAAGCCATGTACTTAGTGAGTAAACTTCAAAACAGTAAAAAGGATTTAAAATCTGTGAAAAGAAACAAATAAAAATTACAGTACACTCAAATTTCTACCAACAGAAATAGTCATATAATCCATAGACGACTGTAGTTATGACAGATTGATATCTAAGGTTAGCGAAAAGACCCACTTTAGTACTTATTGAAGGGGCACAATATTTTAAGGAACAATTATTTTAATTACTACATTTGTGATATTCCATATAACTGTATAGATTCATAGATGCTGTTGTGGTTCCCTGCTAAAGGTAGTAGCGTTTTCATGTGTATGGTGCTTTTCTCAAGAACGCATTTGACCTCCTTTTGCCACCTCTACACATTTACATTATTTAATAATATACTATATTTTTTTCTAACAATTTTAATGTATACACTATTCAGCCATAACATTAAAACCACCTGCCTAATATTGTGTAGGTCCCCCTCGTGCCTCTAAAACAGATCTGATCGGTCAAAGCATGGACTCCATAAAACCTTTGAAGTTGTCCTTTGGTGTCTGGCACCAAGACGTTAGCAGCAGATTATTTAAGTACTGTAAATTGAATTGTGGATCGGACTTGTTTTTACCAAACATCACACAGATTGTGCTTGTTCGGACTGAGATTTGGAGAATTTGGAGGCCAAGTCAACTCCTTGAACTCTTTGTCATGTTCCTCAAACTATGCCTGAACATTGCCTCTGCCCGGCTTGCTTTCTTCCGACACGGCACCAGGATGCACTCTCTTCCCAGGTGAGCGACACAGACCCATTTGGCCATCCACATCATGTGAAAGAAAATGTGATTTATTAGACCAGGACAACTTCTTTTATAGCGAATGGCCCACTTCTGATGCTCACGTGGGTGCCATTGTAGGCACTTAGGCAATGGACAGGGATCAGAATGGGCACCCTGAAAGGTCTGTAGCTACACAGCCACAAATGCAGCAAGCTGCAATGTATTGTGTGTTCTAACACCTTTCTATCAGAGCCATAATTAACTTTTTTCTTGCAATTTGGACTATATTAGTTATTTTGTGGGATCAGACCAGACGAGCTAGCCTTCGCTCCCCAAGCGCATCAATAAGCCTTGGGCGCCCATGATCACTTGCTGGCTCTCCTTGAACCACTCTGGTATGTGCGAACCACTGCATCCAGGAACACCCCACAAGACCTGCCATTATGGAGATGCTTTGACCGAGTCGTCTAGTCCTCACAATTTGACCCTGTTCAAAACTGCTCAAATCTGTATGGTTGCCCATTTTTCCTGCTCACAACATATCAACATAAAAAACCGACTGAATCATGTTATGGGGTACTGTCTATTTAAGGTCCACTGCAGTTGCAAAATGACAGTAATTTCCAATAACAAGGTAATGAATACTTGCAGAATATAATGTTAACTCTTTAGAAGCTTGTCTCAGTTATTCAGGAGAAGAAGGAGGGGTGGTGGATCACCAAACAGTAAGCCCAAGCCACTTACTGTATGTATCAGAGTATATCACACAGAGTGTGGACTGCATGTCCACAGGTAGTCCCTGGTACAGACCCATTTTCACACTAGACATGGTCTAATGAAGTGAAACTTTATGGCTGCAAAGCTGGTATATACAGTAGCACAGCTCTCTTTGAGACTCCTATTTTTGAGGCACACTTATGGATAACAAAGTGCTTCTTGGCCTTCTCCATTACTTATCTCATCTGTCCCCCTTGCGCCCCATTAATTCGGCATTGACTGGTATGGTCATCTGCCACTCGGCTCCTTCTCACTTCTCCGACGCCAAGTAAACCCTGTTCCCTGGCCGCTTGTGACGCCTGCTGGAAGCTAACTTAGGCCTTATTCACACGAACGTGTCTGTTTTGCGCTCGTAAAAAACACAGCGTTTTTCTTGCATTGCAGTTCCACGTGTCATTCAGGTTTGCGTTTTTTACGCGCGTATGTCATGCGTTTTTTACGTCAGCAAAATAAACTGAAGGAGGTGTTTTTTTTTCTCATAATTTCTTTAGCAACTGTTGCGTGAATCACGGACAGAACATGGATGTGCGTCTTTTGATTTTCATGCACTCATTGACTTCAATGGGTGCGTGATGCGCAAAAAACACACAAGTATAGGACATGAAGTGAGTTTCACGCAGCGGACACACGCTGCGTGAAAAATACTGAATGTCTGAATGGACCCATTGAATTGCATAGGTCCATGTGACGTCCGTTGTTTTAACGCGCGTAACACGGACGTGAAATACGCTTGTGTGAATAAGGCCTAAGGGACACAAGGAGCAACTCACACATATGGGGGACAAAGAAATGACCTAGGTGCAAGCGGAAGACAGGATAAACATACTTCAGATGTGGTGGGGGAAGGTTAGGGTTACCCTCCTTAAATTAGAAAGGACATACAATAATTCAAAGTTACTGGATGATATTTCATAAAAGGATATTTCATTAATAATATACACATTATCCATTAAATTACATAGATATATATGAAATGAATGTGTTTTATTTTAAACTCTTACCTCCTTAAATAGTAGCTTCCATATTGGGGTTATTTCTACTTCAATTGTATTCGGCCCACACAATTTCTGTCTACATTTACAATATAACACAAAAGATAATATTAAGTGAGAATACTTCCATACAGGTTTTATATACATACTCCACTTATACTTCAATAACCTCTAAATTTGTTCTGTATCTTTAATATTTTAATTTTACTAGGAATATTTCCTGGCTTTTTATTAACTGAAATGAATGTTATATTTAATTTTACATGTGTTTCTGACATCCTCAAATTTCTATTTGGTTAAACATGGAGGACATCATTTTTTTTAACTATAATAACATACCTGTAGCTTAAGCAAGTAATCGTATTTTAAATATTTAGCATTTAATCTATTATGTCATATAAATTATATGTATGGAGTACTATGCTCCATAAATAAGTAGAACCTGGCCAACAGCCAAGATGGAAGGTCATGTTTAAGCCATGATTTAGGGGACTGTTACAAATCCTGACAAATATCCTGCATTAACAGTATACCTATGCCATATTAATAGAATGTCTCCGGGCTATCTGCAGGCTGACAACACTCCTGAGCAGTTTGGGACCTCTCCCCTGCCTGGATGCCACACAATAAGCTGCCGTCCACGTGGTGCCTTGCGGCCTTGTAAAGCCTCCTGAGACGCGTCATTACTTCAGCCGTGTGGGTGGCGAATGCCGGAGCGAGGACTCCTTCTGCCAGTCAACCAGTGCAATATCTCCTGAATGCAAAGGCCGATTCTTTATCATATAACAAAGATAACTTACCTTGCTGTGCGGCGTGCTCTGTCTCGCTGACACCCACGCATCTTGCTACTGAAAGATCCAGTGTGGCGAAGAGACCGTGTCATTTAAGCCTGAGGTAACAGTTTATATGGACGCTTACCTAACTGCTTCTCCCAAAACCCGTCTAGTCCTTTAATACCTGGATGGTGCCACTATCCATACTAAACCAGTATACACACAATAAGAATTTTATTGTAAGGAAGATACCATTGCTTTTTGAAGAACTGTCACATTACCTCAGGTTTATTCTCTTGATTTTGATATCTTTTACACCCTGATTCCCACTTGAGTTTTTCAACCTGTTATAACAACCTGTGAGCTGTTTCTTTTACAACTGTAAGAAATGCACACGTCTAAACATCAAGCCGCCATGGACAAGTTGACGGAATTTGTCCGCAAAGACCAAGAGGAAGGCATTTCCACTTCACGTACAGCACGCTCTGCACAAGGCAAATCAAAAGATGGTGATACTCACTCACGATGTATGGACTCTGACACAGATCCTGAACCCACATTATGCCAAGTTTCCTCGCAACTATTATCGGCCATAAATACTTGTAAAACTTCCTTAACAGGTGAAATTGCTGAAATTAAAGAGAACCTTTCACCTGCCCGTACATGTGCAGCTAAGTGCAGCATGTAATAGGAAGGGCTGCAAAAACCCTGGGGCACTTTACATTTCATTCCTATCCTCCTCCGTTATTTAGATATAGGTGCCATTATATTTGGCGCCCAATATTTAAATAACCCCCTGATCTGTCAATGGGGCATGTAATTGGCAAGGGGGCGTGTAACATCATTGTGACACTGTCCAATCAGCTATGGACAGTGTCACAGCAAAAGCTGGAGAGAGAGAAGAGCGTGTGCGCACGCACGCTCTCACTCACTCTTCAGCTCCCGGAAGACTAGACTGTGTGCTCTCTTGCAAGAGATCAGTCTTGTCGTCCTTATCTGCCAAGAGCTGAAGAGCCAGAGCGTGCATGCTCGCACAGCTCCGAGCTGCGCGTGATCGCGCACACGCACTTTTCTTTCCAGTTCTTGCTGTGACTCTGTCCGTAGCTGATTTGACAGTGTTACAGCGATGTTACACGTCCCTTGCCAATTACACGCGCCATTGACATTTCAGGGAGTTATTTAAATATTCGGCACCAAATATAACGGCACCCATATCTAAATAACGGAGGAGGATAGGAATGAACTCAGCTGCACATGAATGCGCAGGTAAAAGGTTCTCCTTAACCCCTTCCCGCTTTTGGGAGTGACTGTACGTCTTGATTCACAATATATTCCCACAATAGGGTGTACAGACATTCCCTGTGGATGAAGCGGGCATAGGAGCTGTGCGCGCTTCATCGTCAGCTGGTGTCAGCCTAAAATTCAGCTGATATCCCGCTGCAACGGCGGCGATGGCAGTTACCACAGAACGCCGCCATTTAACCCCTTCAATGCAGCGGTCAATGGCACCCGCCGGATTGAAGTGGTTGACAGAGGGAGGGGTTGTGATAGTTGCTATGGCAACCAGGAAGCCTAGCAACGGCTTCCTGGTGCCAGGTACGGAAGTCTATTAGGTCCTGCCCTAGTACATAAGTAGCGCAGTGTATTGTACCCGGGATCAGAAGATCAGATCTTCAAAACCCCAAGTAAGTGTAAAAGAAAAAGTTAAAAAATATGTTTTAGAAGAATAAATACGTTTTATGTAATAAAAACAATAATCGCCCTGTTTCCCTGATCAAGTCGTTTATAATTAGGAAAAAATGAAAAAAAACAAAACTATACATAATAGTTCGGAACGGCATGAACTATAAAAATATCACATTATTTTTACTGCACGGTGAACACTGTAAAAAATGAAATAAAAAAAAATTAAAAATGAACAAAAACTCGCGAGTATGCCAAAATGGTACCGACAAAAACTACAGTTCGTCACAAAAAAAACAAGCCCTCCCATAGCAATATCAACTGAAAAATAAAAACGTTATGACTGTCAGAAAATGGCGACACTAAAACATGATTTTTTTAGAAAACAGCATTTTTATTGTGGGAAAGTAGCAAAACGTAAAAAAAACTATATAAATTTGATGTTGCTGTAATTGTATCGACCCACAGAATAAAGTTAACATGTTGTTTATGCTGCACAGTGAACGCTGAAAAAAAACAACAAAACGGTGCTAGAATTTCTCTTTTTTGGTTTCCTCGTCTCCCAAAATATGGAATAAATAGTGATAAAAATAAATAAAGTGCATGTACACCAAGATGGAGCCAGTAAAAATTGCTGCTCATTCCACAAAAAACAAGCCCTCACACAACTCTGTGAACGGAAAAATAACACCTTATGACTCTCAAAACGCAATTATGCAAAATGATGCTAAATGACGGCCCAGACTCATTTTTTAGGTCCAGTAGAATTTCACTAAATACCCCACATCGTCATTTGCTAGACCCCACACGTGAACCCCGTAGATGCAGCGGAGATGACGAAACTTTAGGGCCTTGTGCTGCTTATAAGGCTAGTGCAGTAGTCAAAGATTAGGCAATACTGGAGCGCATATATTTTGTATAATACCCTAAAAACCCGGCCTGTGCATAAAAGAATGGTTCAAAGCCTACCACACCAATCTGTGGATTATTCATTCACCCCATTATTACATCATCCTATTATGCCCTGATGTACTCTCCGCTCAGCTTACATATATCCTGATGTACTCCGCCCAGCTTACATATACCCTGATGTACTCCACCCAGCTTACATATGCCCCCCACATTATAAGCTGAAATACCAGTAAAACTCCAAGCAAAATCTGCTCTTCAAAAGGCTTATGGGCCTGGCAGTCTGCCCAAACAGCAATTTATGACCACATATGGGGTATTACTGCACTCTGGAGAACCCGCTTAACAATTTATGGGGTGTCTCCCCAGTGGTACAAGCTGGGCACAACACATTGGTCACTGAAATTGCATATCTGTGGAAAATGGCAATTTTCAATCTGCAACATCTATTGTGTACTAATTTTTGCAATACTCTTGTGGAGTCAAAATGCTCACTATACCTCTAGATGAAGTCCTTGAGGGATCTAGTTTCCAAAATGGGGTAATTTTTTTTGGGTTTCCATTGTACTGGTACCTTAGGTCAATGCAACGTGGTGTCAAAAAACAAATCTTGTAAAATCTCCACTCCAAATACCAAACAGAGCTCCTTCCCTTTAGAGCCCTGCTGTGTGTCTAAATAGCAGTTTACGACCACATATGGGTATTGCCTTAGTTGGGAGAAAATGCTTTACAAATGTTGAGGTGCTTTTCTCCTATAGTCCTTGTGAAAATGCAAAATTTTGAGCTAGAACTACATCTTATTGGGAAAAACAAATATTTTTTTTATTTTCACATCCCAATTGTAATAAATTCAGCAAAAACCTGTGGGGTCAAAATGCTCTCTATACCCCTAGATTAATTCCTGAAGGAGAGTAGCTTACCAAATGGAGTCACATTTCAGGTTTTTTTTTTTACTGTACTGGTGCCAAACAGCAGTTTATGACCTAATATGGGGTATTTCCCTACTCTGAAGAAGTTGCTTTACAAACATTGGGGTGCTTTTTCTCCTTTATTTGTTGAGAAAATGAAAAATTTTGAACTACAGCTACGTCTTATTGGAACAAAAAGGGAGAGAGGAATCCCCGGCCAAAGTGCCGGCATCTACAAAGGGGTGTGTGTGGCACTATTTACAAAGGGGTGTGTAACATTATCTATATAGGGCACTGTGGCATTATCTACAGAGGGCACAGGGGAATCATCTACAGAGGGCATTGGGGAATTATCAACAGAGGGCACTGTGGCATTATCTATGGGGGTGTGTGGCATTACCTACAGAGAGCACTGTGGCATTATCTACAGAGGGCACTGTGGCATTATCTACAGAGGATAAATGAACGGGAAAAAGGCAGTGTAGTAATGTGGCCTCGTTCCTTGTCCTCCTGAGCCTGGCGCCGTTACCCAATACTACACTGCCTTTTTCCCGTTCACTTATCCTCTACATGCTCTGTCCCCGGTACTAAGGAATTTATCCCCGAGGGACTGCAGTGGGTGGCAGCCAGCAACCAACACCATTTCACTCCAAGTATAGTCTCGGAGGAGCGCCGTTGATCCCTCACCTGTTCCGTTGTGCAAGACATTATCTACAGAGGGCACTGTAGCATTATCTACAGAGGGCAATGTGGCCTTTATCTACAGAGGGCACTGTGGAATTATCTAGGGGGGGTGTGGCTTTATCTGCAGAGGGCCCTGTGGAACTATCTAAAGAGGGGCTGCCCAATTCTGACAATCCTGTGTCTGCCAAACGCTGCCAACAGAGCAGCCAGACTTTGTTTAGCGACACTTAAACTGGAAGACTGGATTGTTAAAATAAGCACGTGGAGTAAACGTGTACATTTCCGGTAAGTTTAAACCTAGCGGTATTATTATAATAATGTAGTATTGTTATTATAGTAACTAGCTGTGCCCGAGACTTCGTACGCGCAGACCACTGACAAAACGTACTGATGCCGTTTTTTTTTATAAGTATACTCCTAGCCTTGGACCATATTCAAAACAAAGTGAAAAAAAAACCAAAGACAATAAACAAACTTCGACAACGCTTCCCTGTAAACAATGTTAGCAGTAGAACCACCAGAGACGTGTGCATAAATATTGGTGGAGTTGCTAACACGGGAGAGAGCCACATAGAGCTGGCTGTGCGCAAAGCAGCTGACACTAAGGTCTACACCCGCAACGCGCAACGTTTGGCCCTGCGCTTTGTTGATGGTCATAGCGTAACATAAGCTGACAGGAAACTGTACACGTTTAAAACTGAAGGGAAAATTATTTGAGGGGGATGCGGGGTATAAAAACCTGTATAAATCACCTGTGCCGCATCCTGTTAAAATCTCAGCTTCTATCACATTTTGTTGTAGATTTGTGATTTTTAGTTGGGTGCCATTACATAGTTTTGGTGGGCTTAAATTTCTAAGGAGAATTATGGGAACGCCGACTTTTAAATGAATTTTGTGTGACGAAAGACCGGATCAGGTGTGCTTAGGCCCCATGCACACGACCGTAAAAACTCCCGTAATTATGGGCCCATAGACTTCTATTGGCCATGGGTACCTCCCCGTATGCTTACGGGAAGGTGCCCGTGCCGTTGAAAAAGATAGAACATGTCCTATTTTAGGCCGTAATTACGGAACGGGCAGCCCATAGAAGTCTATGGGACTCCCGTAATTACAGGTGATTACGTGTGTGCACCCGTAATTACGGGAGCGTTGCTAGGCGACGTCAGTAAATAGTCACGTCCAGGGTGCTGAAAGAGTTAAACGATCGGCAGTAACTGTTTCAGGACCCTGGACAGTGGCTACCGATCACAATAAAGATAAAGCTGTAAAAAAAAAACAAAAACGTTCATACTTACCCAGAACTCCCTGCTTCTTCCTCCAGTCCGGCCTCCTGGGATGACTTTACAGCCCATGTGACCGCTGCAGCCAATCACAGGCCAATCACTGGCTGCAGCGGTCACATGGACTGCCGCGTCATCCAGGGAGGTCGGACTGAATGTCAAGAGAGGGACGCGTCACCAAGACAACAGCCGGGGAAGTATGAATTTCTTTTACTTTTATTACGGAAAGGACTGTCCCTTCTCTCTATCCTGCACTGATAGAGAGAAGGGCTGCCGATTAGTGCAGTGCAATATTGCAGCCAAAAACGTGCCCGTAAATACGAGTGGAATACGGGTGATACCGGACCTGTATTTACGGGCACGGGTCCGTAAATACTGGTGCAATACGGGTCGAATACGTGTGACCAAGGACCCATATTTACGCCAGTATTTACGGGTGGACAAAAATATTCCACAGGATAGTTGGTAGCGTCTTCTTGTTCAATGACTATGTTGATAGAGATATATTCTGCACTTCCCCCATGAACACACGTCAATATTTCAGCGTTTATTGCTGCTGCCTGGTCGTTGCGAGGGGTCAAAATAGCTCTTTCGCATAGCTAAGAGTTTTCATGATTTGTTATTTGCGTTGGGACACCATACACAGAAGAAATATGGTCTTGCAGTGATGGAACAGTACTATATAAATTATCAGGCAAAATAATTTTCCCTTCTTTTTGCGGGAACGTGCCGTCACCAATTTTAAGTAATAAATCTGAAAACTCTTGTGCATTTGCGTTGCCTCCTGTTCGTTCCCACATATTTATTGTTAAATGCATCGGTATAACGTTGCGCCACAGACTCTTTAGGCAGGCTCTAATTTCATCTGCCCTCGTTCCTCGTGGTATGACTGGAAAAGTCTGCCTAAAATCGCTACAGAAAAGCATTGTCATACCACCCATGGGCCGGTCATTTTGTCTGATATCTACCGCTTCCACCACTTTACAGTCTGCCATAGTGCACTCGTCCCATATTACTAAGCAGCAATCGCGTAGAACCCTTGCTTTGTCGCTGTTTCTAGAAACATTACACACTGGGCTTTCCATAAGATTCAAGTCGGGATCTTGAACATTGTATGGGCGGTTTTGCCTCTGGGCAACAATGTGTCTGCTATGCCCGATGAAGCGACAGCAAGAGCAATGTTGCTTTGATTGCGTATTTGGGCCAAGATGACTTTGGTGAGAAATGTTTTTCCCGTCCCACTGGGTGCATCTAAAAATGGGATTTCTCCTAAAGTACCATTTACGCTATGACACACGCGATCGAATATCATACGCTGTTTCGCTGTCCGACTTGATACACCGTTTTGCAATTTTTCGGCCAGTTCCGTTGGATTGTAGTTTATTTCCACCGCATACTCCCTATTAATGTGTTCCCCCGTCTAAAGCTGGTGCGGGCTTACCATATTGAGAGACAGGATTACCCCCTTTAGATATAATCATGTCTTGGATAACCAACAAACATCGATTCATATTTTTTTTACACAACGCGTTGCTCAGTTGGCCGTTATTGTTTAGTTGTGCATTCCTGAAAAAATCTTTAACTAATTTTTCCTGATATTTTTGCCACAACTGTGCAGCATCTGAAAGTCCACAAGAAACCAGCAAAATGGCAAACAAATGACGCAAGCGATGTGGACTATCGCTGACGCATGCTTCGGCCAAAGCGCCATCCCAATGCTGATCACCATCTAGCAAGTGACGCACTCGGCAAGCAACCTGGTAAGTAGGATATTCAATATCGTCAACCTTTCGCAATTCGGCAAAAACCTTGCTGCTTATTATAAGTAAAATATGACAAAACTTCGTTATATAACAGTGTTGTTGCGAAATCATCTGTTTCACAAAGTTGAAAGTATGCCAGCAAAGTGGTTTGTCTTGGGTTTTCTAAATGCTCTGCCAAGTTTTCAGGGTTGAATTACACCAGTTGCCTGCCTTCAAGGTGAACATCAAGATGCATCACTGGCGGATGTCTCTCGTGAATGTGGAAGCTCAAAATGCACCACACCGCCTCAGAAGAGCTTCTATATTGGCCAGATTGGACTCTCGTGACTTTGTTGTATTCATTATTATTTCTCAACGCACTAGTCACTATCCTTGTTGACGTATTTACATATATATTTGTTGGCTTCGACGCTGTTACATATTTCGAAGTTGTTGTGAGCTTGAAATGTTATTGATAACACCAGTCAATAGTGTACAACCCATCGATTGTCCAAAACAATTTCTTGACCATGTAACATGACTGTAGCTGTGAAACCGCGACGATACAACGGATACCCGTTTCCCCCCGACATAGTTTGCTCTAATAGCGCTCTAGGGTATCTTTCAGCGCAATGACACTTCTGCATGCAAGGAGAGTTTCTATTTAAAGCGCCGCATGGCCCATGAACCATGTGCGTCTTTACAATCTTCTGCAATATCGTATCCTCGTTCCGGTCAGGAAATTCAGCAATTTTTTTCTTGCAGCCACAGGAGAATGTTGGCGTGTGGCAAGCCACTCTTTTGCCACTCAATGCTGTACACGAAACAAAGAGCTGAACCGAAAACTTTTTGTTTTGTGATCAGATCGATCATCAACTTTATTTTTAAGTGGAAAACTCTGGCTATAATATCATGCCTATCATAAGACGCCTGTACTGCGAGAAGTTCTTGGGAAATTTCATACCACTTTGGATTAGTTGTGAACGTTATGAAAAGGTCTGGCCGGCCGTATTTTCAGACGTAGCAGAAAGCATCTTGTGTACGTTCATGCATATAACACGGACCACCGGTAAAACTGGATGGCAGGAAAACGAATCGCCTTAAGTTTTCCACGTTATTATCTTGTTGCATGGTGTCTCGCAGATGCACGTAATCTTCAGCGCGTAAACGTGTCTGGTTAGTGGGTATGTACACTAAACTCTCCGTCTCTATTTTCGCATACATGTCCACAATAAATTGGTTGAACAATCCTCGAAATCATTGCAAATAGATAAAATGATTACGCCTAGATAAGCAGATAGCAGCAGGCATGAGTAAAATTGCTGGGCTGATATATTTTTATGAAAATTTGTTACCCTAGTAGTAGGATTAACTTGGTAGAGTCCAAAATTGTACCCATCTTCGCCGTGACAATAAATTAAAGGATATTGCAGGGCGTCGTAAGCTCTGTGTGTTTCGAAAATGCGTTGCAGGCAATTGCCGTGAGTGCGCAACACAATGTCACACCTATCGCACTCCTGATCAACTAAAACCACTGCAACTTCATCTGTGACGGGGGCGTTATACCTGGCGTGGTGTTCAGCAACAGGACATCTATCTGCGCTGATGATAATTTTGTAATCATTGCTTAGCCCCTGCGGAATAGACTGTAGTGCAAATTTGAATCTATGCACGTACAGATTCACCTGATGCAGCATGTTTTGAAGTGGAGATATAAGGTTACTATTTAGTTGTGGAAAGTTCTGATTTCTGAAATTGGCCTATTCATTGTAATCTGACACAAAATAAATCTGAAGAAATTTTGACTCCTCTTGTGGTAGCAAAGATCCGATGAGATGGTAAACTTGGCCTTGCACCTTGGAGCTTGGCATGAATGGTCCCTCTGTAATTAGTTCTGCCACAAAAGATGTAATTTGGAATGCGCTGTTATATAAACGGATACAGTCTAAGAAGTGTTTTGATTGTGGATGGCCACCATTTAAAAGTTGTTTTATAAACTCTGGAGGTTCTTGAAATTTTTCAATGTGAACTTTACCACTCGAACAACAGATTCCATTTGGTTCCTTTCTCCATTTGAGAGCACCGCAAAAATTGCAAGTTATGACCATACCACCTACGGAAGCAAATTCAGAATAGTCAATCCTAGAGGAATACATAAAACCTACTGTTTCCTTATTGACTCAAGGAACAACATTGTTTGCCGCACCATACTCCTGAGTCTCCTGATGAGTAGACATTCTATTAAGAGAGTGTCGAATTCGATCAGCCTCTAAGCTTGATTGACGTTGTTCTGGTGTTTCTATCTGCCGTATTTCATCTACTCTTTCCCTTTCAGTCAATAATGAACTTTCATTATCTTGGCGCGTGCGTTCATAATTCTCTCTAGCTGATTCCAATAGTCGTTGATATTGGTCTTTGTTTTCCAGAGCTCTGGCATAGTTGCGATGTTTGTGATCGGCGGTTAATCACGCTTCACATTCTTCACTACTTTCAAGCTCTCAAGAGGCCGCTGTGCGAGTTCTCGGACAACTCAAGCGAGGTTCTCTGTCGGTGAAAGTTTCAGACTCGCGAGACAAAGCATGGTGCTCTCGGTCAGCAGATAGTCGCGCTTCGCATGCCTCGTTACACTCCAGAGACCGAGGGGCCGCCATGCGAGTACGCTGTGTACTTAGCCGAGACTCACACTGGGTAGAAGTTTCTGATGCGCAAGTTCTGGCCTGACGTTCTTGAGCTGCAGTAAGTGTCGCCTCATGATCTTCTTCAGATCCTTGAAACCTAATGAGTCTAATTCTTTTTGCATTTCTGCTATATTGAGACAAATTTGATCTTTTTCTGGAAGGCATTTACTCTCTTGAGGCCGAGAGGCCGCTGTCCGAGCCCTTTGAGACAACCAATCAGATTACAGTTTTTTGAGGCAGCTAGGTGTATGAAAGCAGCGAGCGGATTGGTTGCTTTATCTCTCTTCTATGTGTAATATCCAAAATAGACAAAGGTTGGAACTGCTGTCCATAGCAACCCATAAGACTACAGTTTAGATTCTTGTGAGGCAGCTAGGAGAATGAAAGCAGCAACCTGATTGGTTATTTTATCTCCCTTCTATGTGTAAGAGCCAAAATAACCAATCAAATTGTAGTTTACATTCTTGTTAGGCAGCAAGTGAATGATAGTAGCGATCTGATTGATTGCTATATCTCCTTACTATGTGTAAAAATCAATGTAGACAAATGTTAGAGCTGTTGTCCATAACAACCAATCAGATTACAGTTCTTTTTTTCTGAGGTAGCTTTGACAATGAAAGCAGAAACCTGATTGGTAGTTATATGTGCCTCCGATGAATAAAAAAAACAATATAGACGAAAGTTGGAGTTGTTGTCTTTAGCAACCAATCAGATCACAGCTGTAATTTGTCTAAGGCAGCTTGAAAAATTTGCAGCAATCTGATTGATTGCAACCTTTCCCTTATATAACAATCAGTATAGATGAAATTTGGAGCAGTTGCCCATAACAACCTACTGGTGCCTATTTTTCCAAGATAATACAAAATTAAAGTAAAATCTGATTGGTTACCATGGTTTCCATGTGTTTCTTGTTGTACTAATGCAATGTAAATAAATTTTTGAAAATATAAAATTTTCATATCTTCTGATTGAGTGAACCGATTGCGATGAAATAAAAACTAAATGTTACTTCAAGTTGACCCCTATGTTTTTCTAAAAACTCCATCCGAATTGGGTCAGTAGTTTTTATGTGATGTGTGCACAAACAAACAGAAAAAATTCCAAAAATTATCTTAAAGCATTCTATCACTTATACTCCATCCACCCCAAATATATTTTTTTCGCAAATATTTTCAATGTACAGACACGCAAAGTTTATACTTTTATTATATGTAGAGATGTACAGACACGCAAAGTTTACAGTTTTAGTATATGTAGAGATGTAGTAATGTAGTATTATAGTAATGTAGTATTGTAGTAATGTAGTAGTATTATAGTAATGTAGTATTGTAGTAATGTAGTATTATTATAGTAATGTAGTATTGTTATAGTAATGTAGTATTATTATAGTAATGTAGTATTGTTCTAGTAATGTAGTATTATAGTAATGTAGTATTGTTCTAGTAATGTAGTATTATAGTAATGTAGTAATGTTATAGTAATGTAGTATTATAGTAATGTAGTATTGTTCTAGTAATGTAGTATTATAGTAATGTAGTATAATTATAGTACTGTAGTAGTATTATTATAGTAATGTAGTATTATAGTAATGTAGTATAATTATAGTACTGTAGTAGTATTATTATAGTAATGTAGTATTATAGTAATGTAGTATAATTATAGTACTGTAGTAGTATTATTATAGTAATGTAGTATTATAGTAATGTAGTATAGTTATAGTAATGTAGTATTGTAATAGTGATGTAGTAATATTAGGGTATGTTCACACGACAGCGCAAAATACGTCTGAGAAAACAGGTCCTGAATTTGAGACGTTTTTACAAGTGCACGCATTTTTCACGGCGTCTTTACGGACGTAATTGGAGCTGTTTTTCAATGGAGTCAATGAAAAACGGCTCCAATTACGTCCCAATAAGTGTCCTGCGCTTCTTTGACGCGGGTGTAATTTTACGTGCCGTATTTTGACAGCGACGCGTAAAATGACAGCTCATTTGCACAGAACATCGTAAGACCCATTGCAAGCAATGGGCAGATGTTTGCCGACGTAATGGAGCCGTCTTTTCAGCCATAATTCGAGGCGTAAAACGCCTCCATTACGTCTGAAAATTGGTCGTGTGCACATACCCTCAGAGTAATGTAGTATTATTATAGTAATGTAGTATTGTTATAGTAATGTAGTATTGTTATATCAATATAGGATTATTATAGTAATGTAGTATAATTATAGTATTGTAGTAGTATTAGGCCTCATGCACACGACCGTAGCCGTGTGCATAGCCGTGATTTTTGGGTCGGCCGGCTGCGGACTGTCAGCCGCGGGCCGATGCAAATCGTAGGACATGCACATGGCCGCCGTCATTGTTTTCAATGAGCCCGGACCACAGAATTTGTCCGTAATAGGACATGCCCGTTCTTTCTGCGGTGCGGGTTCCCGGGCCATGCACGGACCGTAAAAACTACGGTTGTGTGCATGGCCCCATAGAAAAGAATGGGGCCGCAATTCTCCCGTGGATTTTCGGGGGAATTGCGGCCGCAAAAACACGTTCGTGTGCATGGGGCCTTATAGTAATGTTGTATAATTATAGTAATATAGTATTATTATAGTAATGTAGTATTATAGTAATGTAGTATTATAGTTACATAGTACGGCTGAAAAAAGATACATGTCCATCAAGTTCAACCAAGGGATGGGAAAAGTGAAGGGAAACATTTCTACACATAGGAGCTAATACTTTTTTGTTCTAGGAAATTATCTAACCCTTTTTTAAAGCCATCTACTGTCCCTGAAAGCCATCTACTGTCCCTAGTATTGTTATAGTAGTTCAAATAACGAATTGATTAACAATAATTTCGTATTTTATCAAATTTGAAAGTAATGCAGCCCGTCAACTTTTTCTATGTGCGGCCCATTTACCCCGACCGAGTTTGAGACCCCTGATGTAGACTATAAGATCTTAACAAAGATATTGGCTAAAAGGTTAAATGAGGTAATACTTTCTATAATTCACGCAGACCAAACTGGGTTTATGCCAGACAAATCTACCACTATTAACATCAGGAAAGTTCAAACAATAATACAATTGGGAAGGGCACACATGATATGCAATAGGCTATCGCCTCTTTAGATACTATGAAGGCCTTTGAATCTGTAGAGTGGCCATTTTTGTCAACTTTTTTTTTTTTTTGCGGGAAGACTTGTAGTTTTTATTGGTACCATTTTGGAGTAGATGCGACTTTTTGATCACTTTTTATCACATTTTTTTAAAGTCAGGATTAACAGAAAACAGCAATTTTTCCATTGTTTTTTATTTTATATTTTACGGCGTTCACCGTGCGGATTACATAATGTAACAGCTTTATAGTCGGGGTCGTTACGGTCGCGGCGATACCAAATATGTGTAACTCTTTTGCTTTATTGTGGTTTTTTTTAAATAGTAAAGCATTTTGTAATGGGAAGAAGTGGGTTTTTCATATTTTTTTTTCACTTTTTTTTTTTTTATCAACTTCTTTTTACTTTTTTACTAGTCCCACTAGGGGACTTCACTATGCGATTATCTGATCGCTTTTATAATACACTGCAATACTTTTGTATTGCAGTGAATTACTGCCTGTCTGTTTAAAACGGACAGGCATCTGCTAGGACATGGCTCTGGCATGACCTCGCAGGTATTTACTACGTGCAGACCTGGGGGCCTTTATTAGGCCCCGGCTGCCATTGGAGACACAGACACTCGGCGATCTTATCGCCGGGTGTCAGTGGGATGAGAGGGAGCTCCCTCCCTCTCTCCAAAACCACTCAGATGCGGCACATGCTATTGAGCACCGCATCTGAGGGGTTAAACGGGTGAGATCGATACTAATATCGATCTCACACGTTCGAGCAGGGACGCCCCCAGCCCTCAGCTACATCTGGCAGCTGAGAGCAGGGAGATTTCACGGCTCCCTGCTCTGTTTACTTTATTCTGATACAGCGCCGAGAAACGGCTGTTGCATAAGAATAGTGCCCACTAATGATCGCCGTGAAAAGGCTTATAGGCGGTCACTAAGGTTTGGGATCAATGGCTAGCTACATATGTTGCTTCATTGGAGGATTCCCTACCCATACTTAGGCCTGGAGTCTCTGATCTATTCTTGACCTGAACATATAACCAGGCTTGTATGTGATAAAATATGACATATGCATTCTGTTCTGTTAGTATGTTTATTTTCTTATTCTTCAAATTCCTTATCCTATGTAATTATCCTATATATTATTAGGCTGGGCTCACACTGAGTTTTTTGCAGGCGGAAATTCTGCCTCAAAATTCCGTTTGGAAGTTTGAGGCAGATTTTTCTCTCCCGACACGCCGATTTTCGCTGCGTTTTTCGCCCGTGGCCAATAAGAGCCACAGGCATAAAAAGAGATACGCTTTCTCTGCCTCCCATTGATGTCAATGGGAGGTCAGAGGCGTAAACGCCCGAAGATAGGGCGTGTCCATTTTTTCTCCCGCAAGAGGGTTTTACCGCTCGCAAAGAAAGACGCCTCCGCCTCCCATTACAATCAATGGGAGGCATTTTCGGGCCATTTTTGACGAGTTTTTTGGATTGGTTTCCACATCAAAAAACTTGTCAAATAACTCTGTGTAAACATACCCTAAGTGATTTGATAAATTGCCTGTGTACTTTATATGTCACTATTGACTTCATTGCTGCATTTGTTACTGATGTCATTCCTTTTAGGGAGGATTTACACGAGCGTGTAATACGTCCATGCAACGCGCGTGATTCTCACACGCGTCGCACGGACCTATGTTAGCATATGGGGCCGTGCAGACAGTCGACGATTTTCACGCAGCGTGTGTCCTTGGGCGCTTCCGTGAGCACGTGCGTGATTCGCGCAACAGCAGTAAGAAGTATGATTGAAAACAGAAAAGCGCCACGTGCTTTTCTGTTTAGAAACATACAAACAGTGTGTCATAATGATGGCGGCTGCGCGAAACTCACGCAGCCGCGCATCATATGGTGATGACACACGGAGCTGTTAAGTGCCTTTTGCGCGCGCAAAACGCAGCGTTTTTTGCACGCGCAAATCGCACACGCTCGTGTAAATCCGCCCTCATTCTGATGTTTTATCTAATCACTATGAGTACTTTGACTGTAACATGTTAAATAAAACAAAATAAAATAAATAAATAAATATGTAGAACCTAAAGTAAATATGCACTTTGTGACTATTCAACAACAGTTGAATGTTGAAAAGTAAATATGTAATAAAGAAACATGAAGGTCGGAGAAGGCGTACACTTTTTCATAGCTTTGATAACTTGCCATTGTGATGACAGCCACCCCACCTGATGCAGACTTAGGCCTCGTTCATACATTTTCACATGGAATTTTAAGCAGTAAATCACGTGAAATCCGCTAACAATCTGCTTCCCATTTAAGTCAACTAGAAATCTGCAAGGCCCTAAACACATCACACACATTTTATGTGCATGGAAAAAAGATACATGTCACTTATTTGAGGGGATTCTGTGCCCAATCCCTCCATTTGAATTAGTACCATTGAATGAGTGTAGATCCGCAGCAGATCACACTGTATATCTGCTGCATCCTCGGATTCCTTCCACGGATATTCTAGTAAATGAATAGAGCCTAAGGCCCCATGTACACAACCGTAAAAACGCCCGTAATTACGGCCCGTAATTAAGGGCCCATAGATTTCTATTGACCAAGGGTACCTTCCCGTTTGCGTACGGGAAGGTGCCGGGGCCGATGGAAAATATAGAACATGTCCTATTTTAGGCCGTAATTACAGCACGGGCAGGCCCATAAAAGTTTATGTGGCTCCCGTAATTACGTGTGGCTACGTAAGTGCACCCGTAATTACAGGAGCGTTGATAGGCGACATCAAGGGATTTAAATTTTTGAATAAAGAGAAGCGGAGAAAATGGCGTCTGAGCGATCATGTGACCCATTTCCAGCCCCCCTTTTTTTACGGGTTCGTAAATACGGATGGAATATGGATGACAACGGACCCGTATTTACGGGCACGGGTCCATAAATACGGGTTAAATACGGGTTAAAAACGTGTGACAAAGGACCCGTATTTACGGCCAGTATTTACGGGAGGGAAAAAATACGGTCGTGTGCATGGGGCCTAAGGAGCCTACTGTATATAATGATAAAACACTTAACATTTTTTTCAGGAAATTGTAGCCCAATTTTATTGTTAATTTACCAGGAATCCTCTAGCACAACGATGTATTTTTTCACTGTTAGGGTATGTGCACACGACCTATTTTCAGACGTAATGGAGGCATTTTACGCCTCGAATTACGCCTGAAAAGACGGCTCCATTACGTCGAAAAACGCGAGTTGCTCAAAAAACGTCTGAAAATCAGGAGCTGTTTTCCCTTGAAAACAGGTCCGTATTTTCAGACGTATTTTGTTAATCGTGTGAACATACCCTTAGGGTATGTTCACACTCAGTGGTTTCAGACGTAATTCGGGCGTTTTACGCCTCGAATTACGCCTGAAAAAACGCCCTTATATGCCTACAAACATCTGCCCATTGCTTGCAATGGGTTTTACGATGTTCTGTGCAGACGAGCTGTCATTTTACGTGTCGCTGTCAAAATGTGGCGCGTAAAATGACGGCTCGTCAAAAGAAGTGCAGGACACTTACATAGACTCTATTGAAAACAGCTCCAAAAACGGCCGTACAAAATGCAGCGAAAACGCCGCGAAAAACGCAAGTTGCTCAAAAAACTTCTGAAAATCAGGAGCTGTGTTCCCGTGGAACTACTGTCCCATACTGAAAACATGATTATAGTATGGGACAGTTGTCCCGCAGCGAGGCAGGGACTCCTAGCATCTTACATAACTATGATGCTAGGAGCCCGGCTCCCTGCAGTGTGTTCGGTCCGGTACCTGCGGCCAAAATACGTTCCGTCCTTTACGGACCGAACCTGCTCGTGTGAATCCAGCCTAATAGCCATTCTAACTGCCTTGTTTCCCTGGCACAAGCTCTACACTTGCTGATCCATAGCCCCCGGAAGAAACTACACACGTGCAAAACACGTGTTGGGGTTGGATCCGCTCATAGTTCTGGTCTGTATGCCTCCTTAAATAATTTTCCTTGCTATCTGGTTCTTATTATTATATTACCTTTTTCCTTGGACGGTCTCCCTATCCCTTTTTAACACTTCATGATATACGTACCAGTTTTTGCATGCACTACTTGCACTTTATCATGGGAGGCTGTTGGACATGACCTATGTGGGGATCCCTTTTCATGGGTAATGTTATTGCTAATGTGCTTGTTTTTAACTATTGTGTCTCTTAATAAAATATTGTCTATATTTTGATAGAAATCGTTCATGTGTGATTTCTTATATCGGTGTTCATATTTGTATGTCACACAGTTCATCAAGTTTGCTATATGCATATATTAGCCCAATCGTCTTAGTAGGTGTTATACTTACTGATCTATGTTATATAGAGCAATGTCTGGGTAGATGTCACACAGTGCAGCAGTGTATGTACGCAGGACCGCAGAGTTCGCAACGAGCTGTGAACTGCACACACTATACAGTACCCAGCAGGCCGTAAATGTCTTACAGTGGTTTAGTAAATCATCTGTTAGCTATACACAGCAGTAATATATATTTCTCTCCCAACCTCAGTTGTATAAGCGACACTAGAGTAGGACAACTTTTAAGCCTCTAAAAGCCACTAGCAAGTAGAGATCTTAAAAATGGTGAGGACTTAAAACACACAGTTAGGTCCCATGCACACGAACGTAAAAACGCCCGTAATCACGGGCCGTAATTACGGGCCCATAGTCTTCTATTGGCCAAGAGGTACCTCCCCATATGCTTACGGGAAGGTGCCGGGCCGTTGAAAAATATAGAACATGTCCTATTTTAGGCCGTAATTACGGCACGGGCAGGCCCATAGAAGTCTATGTGGCTCCCGTAATTACGGGTGTATTACTTTTCATTATACAACAATCAAGCTTTATTTACAGAAGGCTGAACACCCCATTAAAGCTAATAAATAGTATCATTTGATTTAATAGATATACTTTTTTTGTCTGTAGTAGCCTGAACGGTGAAATATAGGCATTAGGGACACGATACCTAAACTGTATATTATCTGCATTTGCAATGTAGATTCATGCAATCTTATGTAAGCAGGCAATAAAGGCTAGGTAACAGACAACTGTTGTGTTCTTCGGTGGGATTACAGACAGGAAACCAAAAATATGCCTGCTCTCATCATTGCTAATTTATGTCATATATGTCCAGTTGGAATACTTTTTATAAATATTTACATACACATAATTTATATATTAATGATTTTAGTATAAATCTATGAATTTTAATAAATGTTATGCTTTAAGTTCCCTTAGACATAGTATGGAAAAATAGTAGAATGGAATCATCGTAATATATGCTTACCTGACTTTTTGTTCTTCGGTACTTAAACCCAGTCCATACTTAGTATGAATGTCAGAACATGAGTGACTCTGTTCCAGAACCCTTAAAATAGAAAAACACTGGTTCTATCAATAAAATCAAAACTAGCAATATTGGAATATAACAAATTTTGTGCACCACACTCACCCAATTTTCTGAAATAAGCTTTCTGATGGATTCCACACATATCGAGTCTTCTGTACTCTTATGAATCGTACCTGTGAATTGATTTACAAATATTTGCTTCTCATACAATATCAGGATCCATGTTCTTCCTAACAAGCTGAGATTATATAGATATATATCTATATATAGATATATATATACACATATATATATATATATATATATATACACACATATATATATACAGAACATGTATGTATATATATATATATATATATATATATATATATATATATATATATATATACAGTGAAGGAAATAAGTATTTGATCCCTTGCTGATTTTGTAAGTTTACCCACTGTCAAAGACATGAACAGTCTAGAATTTTTAGGCTAGGTTAATTTTACCAGTGAGAGATAGATTATATAAAAAATAAATAAATAAATCACATTGTCAAAATTATATATATTTATTTGCATTGTGCACAGAGAAATAAGTATTTGATCCCTTTGGCAAACAAGACTTAATACTTGGTGGCAAAACCCTTGTTGGCAAGCACAGCAGTCAGACCTTTTTAGTAGTTGATGATGAGGTTTGCACACATGTTAGATGGAATTTTGGCCCACTCCTCTTTGCAGATCATCTGTAAATCATTAAGATTTCTAGGCTGTGGCTTGGCAACTCGGATCTTCAGCTCCCTCCATAAGTTTTAGATGGGATTAACGTCTGGAGACTGGCTAGGCCACTCCATGACCTTAATGTGCTTCTTTTTGAGCCACTCCTTTGTTGCCTTGGCTGTATGTTTCGGGTAATTGTCGTGCTGGAAGACCCAGCCACGAGCCATTTTTAATGTCCTGGTGGAGGGAAGGAGGTTGTCACTCAGGATTTGACGGTACATGGCTCCATCCATTCTCCCATTGATGCGGTGAAGTAGTCCTGTGCCCTTAGCAGAGAAACACCCCCAAAACATAATGTTTCCACCTCCATGCTTGACAGTGGGGACGGTGTTCTTTGGGTCATAGGCAGCATTTCTCTTCCTCCAAACACGGCGAGTTGAGTTAATGCCAAAGAGCTCAATTTTAGTCTCATCTGACCACAGCACCTTCTCCCAATCACTCTCAGAATCATCCAGATGTTCATTTGCAAACTTCAGACGGGCCTGTACATGTGCCTTCTTGAGCAGGGGGACCTTGCGGGCACTGCAGGATTTTAATCCATTACGGCGTAATGTGTTACCAATGGTTTTCTTGGTGACTGTGGTCCCAGCTGCCTTGAGATCATTAACAAGTTCCCCCCGTGTAGTTTTCGGCTGAGCTCTCACCTTCCTCAGGATCAAGGATACCCCACGAGGTGAGATTTTGCATGGAGCCCCAGATCGATGTCGATTGATAGTCATTTTGTATGTCTTCCATTTTCTTACTATTGCACCAACAGTTGTCTCCTTCTCACCCAGCATCTTACTTATGGTTTTGTAGCCCATTCCAGCCTTGTGCAGGTCTATGATCTTGTCCCTGACATCCTTAGAAAGCTCTTTGGTCTTGCCCATGTTGTAGAGGTTAGAGTCAGACTGATTCATTGAGTCTGTGGACAGGAGTCTTTTATACAGGTGACCATGTAAGACAGCTGTCTTGATGCAGGCACCAAGTTGCTTTGGAGCGTGTAACTGGTCTGGAGGAGGCTGAACTCTTAATGGTTGGTAGGGGATCAAATACTTATTTCTCTGTGCACAATGCAAATAAATATATATAATTTTGACAATGTGATATTCTTTTTTTTTTTTTATATAATCTATCTCTCACTGGTAAAATTAACCTAGCCTAAAAATTCTAGACTGTTCATGACTTTGACAGTGGGCAAACTTACAAAATGAAAATGGCTCTGAGGAAATCCCGGTTCGGGATGAAACATGTCAGCTGATCAATTAGTCTACACCTGGCAGGTAGTGACGTCAACCTTGCCTCGTCTTGCAGTCTCCAGTGTTGCCAGAAAAAACCAACGTGGATACCAGCATATTACGATACCGACTCTCCAATGAGGAGTGTGTTCCATTGCTATAATTTGCTCACCTTGGGTGAAACCTCGGCTGCCCCCGAGTATAGGAAGATCCAAGCTATTCAACATAAGGATTGACCGTGGATGGAGTGGATATAAGGAGAACCTTCCATGTGGGAATTGTGATCTGCCAATGATGGGATTGAAGGGGTGAAAAACGCGATTGATATAATTTTTTTTAAAATCTGCCTTAACTCTACAATTGCTCCAGGAGGAGGAACATAGTGAAAAAGAGTGAACTTTCAGTCCACCTTGAGTTGCGAGATCAACATAAAGATGAGTATTCAACTCTTTATCTATATTTGCATGGCTATTATATAAGAGGAACTGCTCCTGTTGGTTTCGGACCAAAATTCTAAAAGAAGGAGGAAAAAGCAAAAACTGCAAGTGTGAACTGAGACCAATGGTGTCTGAATAAAAATTTAACGTGGATACCAGCATAGCAGGATTCCGACTCTTAAATGTAGGAGCGTGCTCCATTGCTTAAATTTGCTCACCTTTGGGTGAAATCTCGGCTGCCCCCGAGTATAGGAAGATTTAAAGATGAATATTTAACTCCTTATATACAATTGCATTGCTATCACACAAGAGGAACTGTTTCTGTTGGTTTCGGACCAAAATTAGAAAAGAAGGAGTAAAAAGAAAAAAGCGCAAGTGTGAACGGAGACCAATGGTGTCTGGATAAAAAAATCTTCAGAACCGGTTCTTATAGCTAATCTCTTATATGGGTCTGATTTTGGCTTATGTATAGAACACCTATTACCTAGATATCTCATCATGACATGTCATTGTGTTTAGAGGGGGATAAATTAATGGCAGTAATGTTATAAAAGTCTGTGTTGGTATCCTGGCCAGGAGACAATTTTTTTTTTTTTTTTTTTTTTTTAAATTATGTACATCTAGTTTGAAACAAATGTGTTTTCTCAAACCCTTTTCTTTTCCTATAAAAAATCTTTGTATTATGGATAAAAGAGGAAAGAGATATATTTATATATGAAAAATCTTTAAAATATATTTTTATATGGAATTTAATAAAAATTTATATAAAATTATTCTTATCCCAAAGAGTGCCTGGTATGTTTTGGAAAATATTTTTTGTTTTTTTCTTTTCAAAATCTCACCTCGTGGGGTATCCTTGATCCTGAGGAAGGTGAGAGCTCAGCCGAAAACTACACGGGGGGAACTTGTGAATGATCTCAAGGCAGCTGGGACCACAGTCACCAAGAAAACCATTGGTAACACATTACGCCGTAATGGATTAAAATCCTGCAGTGCCCGCAAGGTCCTCCTGCTCAAGAAGGCACATGTACAGGCCCGTCTGAAGTTTGCAAATGAACATCTGGATGATTCTGAGAGTGATTGGGAGAAGGTGCTGTGGTCAGATGAGACTAAAATTGAGCTCTTTGGCATTAACTCAACTCGCCGTGTTTGGAGGAAGAGAAATGCTGCCTATGACCCAAAGAACACCGTCCCCACTGTCAAGCATGGAGGTGGAAACATTATGTTTTGGGGGTGTATCTCTGCTAAGGGCACAGGACTACTTCACCGCATCAATGGGAGAATGGATAAAGCCATGTACCGTCAAATCCTGAGTGACAACCTCCTTCCCTCCACCAGGATTAAAAATGGCTCGTGGCTGGGTCTTCCAGCACGACAATGACCCGAAACATACAACCAAGGCAACAAAGGAGTGGCTCAAAAAGAAGCACATTAAGGTCATGGAGTGGCCTAGCCAGTCTCCAGACCTTAATCCCATCGAAAACTTATGAAGGGAGCTGAAGATCCGAGTTGCCAAGCGGCAGCCTCGAAATCTTAATGATTTACAGATGATCTGCAAAGAGGAGTGGGCCAAAATTCCATCTAACATGTGTGCAAACCTCATCATCAACTACAAAAAACGTCTGACTGCTGTGCTTGCCAACAAGGGTTTTGCCACCAAGTATTAAATCTTGTTTGCCAAAGGGATCAAATACTTATTTCTCTGTGCACAATGCAAATAAATATATATAATTTTGACTATGTGATTTTCAGTTTTTTTTTTTTTTTTATATAATCTATCTCTCACTGGTAAAATTAACCTAGCCTAAAAATTCTAGACTGTTCATGTCTTTGACAGTGGGCAAACTTACAAAATCAGCAGGGGAACAAATACTTATTTCCTTCACTGTATATATATATATATATATATATATATATATACACACACACACACACACACACACACTGTATGTATATATGTATATATATATATATATATATATATATATATACAGGGTGGGCCATTTATATGGATACACCTAAATAAAATGGGAATGGTTGGTGATATTAACTTCCTGTTTGTGGCACATTAGTATATGGGAGGGGGGAAATGCCTCCCGATCTGACCCCCTTAGACTTTTATCTTTGGGGTCATCTGAAGGCAATTGTCTATGCTGTGAAGATACGAGATGTGCAGCAACTGAAACTACGGATACTGGAAGCCTGTGCTAGCATTTCTTCTGCGGTGTTGCTATCAGTGTGTGAAGAGTGGGAGAAGAGGGTTGCATTGACAATCCAACACAATGGGCAGCACTTTGAACACATTTTATAAGTGGTCAGAAACTTGTAAATAACTCATGAAAGAATAAAGTAACATTAAAACCAAGCACACCATTGTTTTTCTTGTGAAATTCTCGATAAGTTTGATGTGTCACATGACCCTCTTCCCATTGAAAAAACTAAAGTTGGATACAAAATGGGCGACTTCAAAATGGCCGCCATGGTCAACACCCAGCTTGAAAAGTTTCCCCCCTCCCATATACTAATGTGCCACAAACAGGAAGTTAATATCACCAACCAGTCCCATTTTATTTAGGTGTATCCATATAAATGGCCCACCCTGTATATATATATATGAATGAATAAAAGTACAAAGAAAGAGAATAGGCAAAATTTACAAGACACTTGGGTTATATCCAGGGCCACCACCAAAGCAATACAGGTGGTACTCCCATCAGGGGCCCGGGCTAAACAGGGACACTCCGCGACCGCTGTAGGCACAGCTATAGGGGTCGCACAGCCCCTCTCACTACGTCTTTTAGATCTCCACAGCCCCCTCACTACGTCTTTTAAAAGTTACTACAGTAACTGGGGCCTATGTAATAAACTACACGGGCCCCTGTTACTATAGTAACAGTATACTTAGCCTCCTCCTTCCCAGCCCAACGGAGGTCCTGATGTCTTTGACATCATGGTGTTGCGACACTGTGCTCCGCGCACAACGTTGCGATGCTGGGTGGCGTCAGGACCTCCACTGCGCCGGAACCGACGAAGAGGAGGGTAAGTATAACGTTACTGTCTGCTGGAGCCCTGTACCATGTGGTAGGCCTAGATGAAGGGCCCATCAAACAGGATCACACATGGTGTGATCCTTCTGCTGGGCCCTGTATCTAAGCCTACCTTGTGGCAGGCTTAGATAGAAGGTCCAACAGACAGTATCACACATGGGCCCTGTATCTAAGCTTACCACATGGTAGGCTTAGATACAGGGCCCCAGCAGACAGGATTACACATGGGCCCTTTATCTAAGCCTACCACATCATGTAGCATGAACACAGCACGTCATTGTAATGGGAAGAAGGAAAAAAGGCTGGCACTGCTAAAACCGCACAATCGGAATAGGAATATGGAAAGTGGCTTTCTTTCTATTTGGATAGTTGCAGGTAAGTTGCCACGGAGTTGCTCATCGAAAGTGTAGCACAACAAGCTAAATATAGTATAGAAGAATGATCGAGGCACTCACCGGAGCTTTCAAAACAGTTTCTTTATTACAAAAAGATCTCGGTCAGGATGTGGAATTGCCTACGGCCGTTTCACGTGCGTACACGCTTTCTCAAGGCCCTGGCGTCACTTCCTTCACCTGCCCTTTTATTTACATATCAGTGCAAATTGTTACATAACAAGTAAAAGTTAAAAAAGACAGGAAAATGCACAGTATACTTTTGTGATTCATGCATCTGATACATATTCATCTTAGAATGACAATACTTTAGTTATTGAATTTTATTACTTTATCTAAAAACAGCAAGGTTCATGTTAAGAACGAACTCGGATCGTTCCGGTCATTAAGACCGAGCGGTCCTAGCGCACCTGTCTGAGAAATTATCTCTGCCTCTCTTTGTAATAGAGATTTGTGTCTGTCTCCTCCTAACACCGATGGCTTAATGTGAACTATGCCCACAAATCGCATACATCGAGCGTTATTTTCATGTTTTTCCTGCATGTGCTGTATCAACCTAGGGCATCCCTCGCATGTAATTAATGATCGTATATGTTCACGAAATCTTATGTACATAGGTCGTATAGTTTTTCCTATATAAAATCTACCACAATTACAGATCACTGCATATACAACATATTGGGTCCTACAGGTTATTAATCCATTGATTTCAAACGTAATGCCCCCTAAAGTCAGGTTCCTTGTACGTATTATGGAATTGCAATAATTGCATTGTCCACATTTATGATTGCCCTTTGGACTATTAGCTGTCAGCCAATTTTCATTACCCTTTTCTTTTTGGGAAAAACGGCCCCTGACCAATATGTGTTTTAAATTTCTACAAGATTAATATGTATCAGATGCATGAATCACAAAAGTATACTGTGCATTTTCCTGTCTTTTTTAACTTTTACTTGTTATGTAACAATTTGCACTGATATGTAAATAAAAGGGCAGGTGAAGGAAGTGACGCCAGGGCCTTGAGAAAGCGTGTACGAACGTCAAACGGCCGTAGGCAATTCCACATCCTGACCGAGATCTTTTTGTAATAAAGAAACTGTTTTGCCAGCTCCGGTGAGTGCCTCGATCATTCTTCTATACTATAGCACGTCATTGTGTAAGCAGGGTAAACAGAGATGACTGGGGATTACTAAGATAAGTACATAACAATTTCATCTATTTTCAACCTAAAGTCTTATTAAACTAATTTTATTATCTCAGAAAACCCCTTTGACAATCTCCCCCAGTGGTCGCTGCTTACCATGCTTCCTGCTGACCATTCTATTCACTTTCCTCCCTTTAAAAGCTCAAATGGTAAACCCCCAGGGGCCCTAACCAATCTCACTGTATGGGGCCCCGAAACTTCAGATGACGGCCCTGGCTATACCATTGAGGTTAACATTTTTTATGTTAATGTAGCGTGCATAGAATGGAATGTAATTGTATACCAACTGTACTTTTTCGATCATTCAGTCAAATTGATGCAATAAAAAAGTTAATTTATTTTCATAATTTTTTTTTTTAGAAACTTAAGACGGTATTGTACTATATACTTCTTTTTGCAACTGACCCTGATTTCCTGCCTAATTAATAACTTATGTAGGTCAGATGTTTCCATTGTTGGTGTTCCAACATTAGATGAATCTGAATGGATCAATTTTACTCTCTTCTTGGTATACTTCTTGAACTCATCCTGTGTAGTTGTAAACAGAAAGAAAAACATAACACTACATTGTTAGGTATACATAGGTTAGAAATAGTAAAAGAACACTTAATAAAAGAAAAGCACAATTACTAGTGCTCAGTACTTGGAATCATCTACTACCACTAGAAGTTTTACTTCAGCTACTGAGCCCCAAATCAAAATGTGTACCAGTGCCCCCAGTTACCATATACCCTTTATAAAACTGGTGTCCCAGGAATGACTGCTACCCCTGAACCTCCTATAACTATGCCCTTGGTAACTACTACTACTACTACTACTACTACTACTACTACTACTAACTACTAATACTACTACCAACTACTAATACTACTACTACTACTACTACTACTACTACTAATACTACTACTAACTACTACTACTACTACTACTACTACTACTACTACTACTACTACTACTACTACTACTACTACTAACTACTACTACTACTACTACTACTAATACTACTACTAACTACTACTACTACTACTACTACTATTACTACATAAAATACTTTAAACACAACTTTAAGAGTGAAATCAATCAGTAAATGATTGGAAATATTATTATTGTGTTTCACAGAAGAAAATTTAAATTTGAGGGAAAACTGTCATGGCAGCCAATGCAATTGATTTAGATCCCCTTCTTATTGTTTTATTGCAGTTTCTAAAGTTAAAGTGTGTTCACTATTGATCACCACTTCACAATTTCTATATAGAGAAATATGCATAAACAGTTGACTAATATTTCAAATACAATGCATTACTGAAGTCAAAACATATATTGAATCTCAGAGCTAAAATGTCCCAGCATTCCTTGTACAAAAATGTGATTTAGGGGAAAAAAATGGTCTCCTCCAAGGTTTTAGACTGGAATCACGCCTGCTTTTTTTTGTGGAAGTGTTTGAACTAATGTTCGAAAAAAACACAACATTTTTTGTGTTTATTTGTGTTTATGGAGCTATTTATACACATGTGTAACTGTTTTTACTAACTGTCAGGGTGTAACTAATGTGGGAGCAGAGGTAGCAGATGTACCTAGACCCTGGTCCAAATGGGCCTTTTTCCACAAAAACAAATAATGTTATATATATCACAAAGTAGGTGGGGGCCCTGGTACAGATTTTGCATTAGGCCCAGAAGTTAAGTCATTTTTCTACTACAGTGATAAATTAAAATCCTGGATAGTGCACATCCTGGGACAACCAATGCTAAATAAACTAGAGCACATACACCAGTTGCTAGGAAATATAACTAAAAACATAGAAATCTGATAATTCATTAAAAATAGCCAGCACTATCCCAAGGCTTGTTATATGCTATCAGGTATGTTATTAGAAAAACAAATATCTAAAATAAAGTCAGAGATAAGTTTAAAGAAAATATAGAAACCAAAAAGATTAGAGGGGAAAAAAAATCTATGAAAAAACGTTTTTCTTTTTTTTTTCCTACAGTACATGAAATTAACTAACTGCAAATAGTTTTGATTAAAAATAGCCTACTGTTTTGTGTCTACAATTCCTATTCAAACCTACGGTATTTGTCTCCATGGTTACAGACTACAAATAAACTCTGTGCATAGTCAAATACTCCTCTCCTTATGGGATCTACTTCTTGCTACCATACATTTAGAGCTTGTGTTTCAATATTTACCAAAGGCACTCAATCAGAAGTGGACTGAAACTGTATAAAACATCATGTGTTATTGCATTGTGATATTTGTCAGCTGTATTGATTACCATTTTATTTCCTTTTAGATCCTTTAGGCATATTGAAACATTGAAATTCTTTCTAGGTTTTCAAATTCACATATTTGACCCTTTTAGAAGCTTGTGTGGACACAACTGTATTTTCACTTATAAAACACTTGCCTCATTTATTAACAGCCTACAATAGTGTATAGCTTGCCTTCAGCTAGAGTCGGATATAGTTAATTCTAAATTTATTTTTAGTATCTATGGGTTGTAAATCTAAAGTTTTATTCACATAGCGTTTCTGCCTTCTGTTTGAACATACGCTGGTATACGCTATATATCATACAGTTGTATATGTCGCCCATAAGTACTAATCATAAAGAAACATACTGCACAGTTGAGTATGCTTTTCAATACAGCTGAAAAGAGGTATGCTGAAGCATACCTACCGAACATATGCCAAAGGAAATCTCTTTTGGCATACTTCGGGTAATGGGACCATATGCATGCATTCGGTGTATGGGATGGGATAATTTGAGGCTAGCGCCAAACATAAAATAAAAATGATGTGAACATAGCCTTATTCAGGCAGCACTGTTTCTTAAAGAATAACTACACTTCCATCAAACTTCTGATATGTCATAGAGACATATCAAATGTTTGTATCGGTGGGGGTCCGGGTGCTGAGACCCCCACTGTTGCTGAAACAAAGGTACAGAAGCGCCCAGCTGAGAGCTTTGCACCTTCTACTGTCATCAGCACTCCAGGATAGCCGTAAGATGGCTCTCATAGAACGTCTATGTGAGTCGTCTTCAGTCTGACTATGAGCGCTGATCACAGCCGAAGGTGCAAAGTGCTGAGGCTGAGCGCGTCTACACCTTTGTTTCAGCAAAGTTGGGGGCCTCAGCACCCGGACCCCCACCGATACAAATTTGTGATATGTCTCTATGACATATCAAAAGTTTGATGAAGGTGTAGTTACTCTTTAAAGGGGTTTTCCACTACTTTTTTTTTCTTTTGATAATCACAGCAACACTTAAATAGGCTCTGTCGCCAGATTATAAGTGCCCTATCTCCTACATAATCTGATCGGCGCTGTAATGTAGATAACAGCAGTGGTTTTTATTCTGAAAACTGATCATTTTTTAGCAAGTTATGAGCAATTTTAGATTTATGCTAATTAGTTTCTAAAGACCAACTGGGCGTGTTTTTACTTTTGACCAAGTGGGCATTGTAAAGAGAAGTGTATGACGCTGACCAATCAGTGACCAATCAGTGACCAATCAGTGTCATACACTTCTCATTGTTCCAGCCCAGCTTCTTTCACTGCACAATCACACTGTTCTGTGGATCATGCTGGGCTGGAGCAATGAGTGTATGATGCTGATTGGTCACTGATTGGTCAGCCTCATACACTTCTTTACACCGCCCACTTGGTCAAAAGTAAAAACACGCCCAGTTGGTCTTTAAGAAACTAATTAGAATACATCTAAAATTGCTCATAACTTGCTCAAAAATGATCGTTTTTCAAAATAAAAGGTACTGCTGTTATCTACATTACAGCGCCAATCAGATTATGTAGGAGATAGAGAACTTATAATGTGGTGACAGAGCCTCTTTAACTATTAATGCCCCCTGACTATCGCTTTCTGAATTTTATTTATTTAATTTATCATTACGCTGTAATGTTTACCTATTGGGGTTTGTTTACCTCAATATGTTCGTTCTGTTTCTCTTCCTGTGTTTCTGCTCCCGGCATGCACCGCTTGTGTCCCAGCATGCAGTGCGCCGGCAGCAGGGACTTACTCCGCCTACTACACCTAGCTGTAACAAATTTCTAAACTCTGTCGCCATTTTAGTGCTCTCATTCGATTAGTGAGAGATAAAGCTAAGGGTATGTTCACACGAGGGCGTCCGTAACGGCTGAAATTACGGGGATGTTTCAGCCTGAAAACATCCCCGTAATTTCAGCCGTAACGGCATGTGCCGGCGCTTGAATGCCGCGTCCATTACGGACGTAATTGGCGCTGCTATTCATTGAAGTCAATGAATAACGGCTCCAATTACGGCCAAAGAAGTGACAGGTCACTTCTTTGACGCGGGTGTCTATTTACGCGCCGTCATTTGACAGCGGCGCGTAAATTACGCCTCGTGTGAACAGACAAACGTCTGCCCATTGCTTTCAATGGGCAGATGTTTGTCAGCGCTATTGAGGCGCTATTTTCGGACGTAATTCGGGGCAAAAACGCCCGAATTACGTCCGTAATTAGTGCGTGTGAACATACCCTAAACCCCCACAATATCTGTGCGGTCCCAAACAGCGCATGTATGAAAAAGTTAAATAGTTTGGAACGCGCAGGCGCAATTTCAAGAAGATGTCGTTCGGGAGAGAACACGAAAGGGACGTCATAGATGACGCACCGTTAGTGAAGAAGACCGGAAGAGGAGCTCGTTCGGAAGTCATACATGAGGAAGACCAAACGAGAAAAGTTCCGATGGTGGTGGAATCACGTGACACTAGACGGTATTAGAATACACCTACACCTTTGAAATGGTAAGTATATTAAAAAAAATACTTTAATACATATTTAAATAGTATTACATAATTGTTTTTTAAAGGAGGAAAACCCAATTAAGAGTATAGGTGTATCCATTTATTTTATGTAATTTAATTGTATGGCTGTGTTCACACTGTGTATTTTTGTTGTGTTTTTAACTTACTTTATATTGTTTTGATAGATAATCATCCATGTCTCTTAATGGGAGTTGATCAACGGAAAAAACAAAAAACGCACAGTGTGAACCCAGCCTATGGTCACTTACTGTGGTTCTGAGCAGTATCACATCAGCTTCTGCCAAGTTGCATGAGACACAGTGACACCAGACATCCAGTTCAGGTTTCCAATAGAAGGTCATTTTAAGGAGCCCCAGAGTAAAGATGTAGCCAAAAATACAAAGAATATTTCGACACCGCTCTGTCTTATAACCAAACAGTTCCTGGTAAAATAAAGAAACATACAAATTTGTGAAAGTTTTCAGCAAAACATTTTTAAAAATGTATATAGTACAAGATGCACATAGGGTTCTGTATACCCAGGGCTTAGGTTCAATTCTAGTTATAATAGAGTGTGAGAGGGGGAATAGATTTATTAAAGTGGTGCAAAGGCAAAGTGAAGGGTTTGCTTATAGCAGCCAATCAGGTTTCATTTTCTAAAGAGTCTCAAAAAAAGTGAAATCTGATTGGTCGCTCCAAGCAACTGCTCCAGGTCTGCTGCAGAACAGGGCAGCAATCTGTGACAAAAATTTAACATTTAGCATGAAGATTTTGCTACAAACTTTTGCTGCAGATTTGGTGTTGGTGTATATCTACTAAAATATATCTTATGTGTGAACATGGCCAAAATTCCATAAATAGTTAAATACTGTATGGACTGTAATGAATCATTGTACAGAGTTTCTTGAAATATTTTTTAAATGAAAAAGGATATCTGCACACACTGCAGACCCTGTCCCTTTCCAGACCAGATGGATGTTCGAGATAATCACCTGTCAAATCTACTAAGACATGCCCACCGCGGATGCTGTGGCGTGGCATGCTAGGTGAATAGATGGCGAACCCTTTACGGGTGTAATGTCCGTGGCTGCGGGCTGTCAGCTCCAACATCCCGCTGACAGCCGCAGCCACGAGTCGGCAAACGCTGGCCCCAGCCTCCACTTCAGGAGACGCCAGCGCTTGCATCCACTCACCTCTGCCGAATCCCGTAGGGTGCGCACGCACGCTCGTCCGCGCTCTCAAACGGGCAGCGCGCGCACCGGACATCATGGACGACCTTTGACCCATCAGTACCCTGGACTATAAGAGGGGTCCAGCCCCCTAGTTCGATGCCTGAGCATTGTTGTGTTTCCTTAGTTTGTCTATGCAAATTGGTCCCCTAGTGTTTCCTGCTCCCAGTGTTTCCCGTTCCTGCTCCTGTTCCAATATCCCGATATAGTGCCGTGCTTGCTATTGTCGTGCCGTGCTGGATACCACGCTTGACTACCTACCCACGCCTGTCGTCCACCTGCTGCCTAGTTCCTGCCAAGCTACTGTCCGTGCTGCCACAGGTATCCTATATACCATAGACTGTGACCTGCGCCCTGTTGGCCAGCTGCCTTACCGCCAAGGCGGTACGGCCCAGTGGGTCCACAGACCCTTCGTGACAACGGGCAAGGTTCTCCATATGTCCTTTATTCATTATTGTTAAAAAAATAAAGCTGTGACCTACCCCACTCTACCCACATACCAGTTTCCATATATTTTCTTATATAATTTGTGTAGGTTATGCGGCGGATTTGCATCCCAATCTTTAATGCTGCCAGTCTTTAAAGAAGCACAGCATACCCTCAAAATAAGGCTTTTTAATAGCACTGTGTGAATGGGATTTCATAAAATTCCATTTAATACAGTGTAACATTTGGCTTCTGCAGAAATTCACAATAAGTTATCGCAGCACCAGAAACCTCAACATGCAGAAAGCAGAATAAAAACAGAGGGTGGTTATTATTGGTTCATAGTCAGAAATTGGGTCATTATTAATAGTGGGGTACCACAAGTGGCAATAAATTGAAGAAGGAAGAACGGCTATCATACCACTTTTCAATCAAAATAGCCAATCCTTATAAAATGCAAAATTAGAGAAAGGGTTTGTGGCCCTGAAAATGTACCCTGGACTGAAGCTTGGGACCTTTTTCTGGGCCACCCTAGATGTCCGCATGCACTCTTTCATTGACTGACGAAAGGAGATAGTATATGGAATTAAGTTTACCTGTTAAACTGTTATGCAGTAGTAACATTTAGGATATTGTACCACTTTAATTGTTGTAACCAATAAGCTTGCAGTGCTACTTATATTAGAGAAAGTAACCACATGCTTGTATGCCACTGTAATAACAGTGGTGTATTCAGCAAACATAATTGTTCAATGTTCTTTTGGTCTGTAAATGTGTTTCTTTAATGGGGACCACTTGAGAAACCCCACGTTACATGATGGAAGGGTAACATGGAAAATAAAATACAGATCACTGTGAGACCAACTGAAGTACAATATTACTGTAATGTAATATCATCTTATTCTTATATTATGGCACTACTTTTTGCATTATTTCTATGTTGTGATGTCACTATACTGACTTTTTTCTGTACTGAGACAAAATTATATGCAGTACTGTGTTGTACAGGGACCCAGAGGGGCAAGAGGGGCCACTGGCCACAGGGTGGCTTCTCTATTTATTCTATATAGGTCCCTGCTTCTCTTACCATCTCCCTATACTTGCACCCTACTCTCATAGATTACTCAGACACTGCTTGAACCCTGTCAGCCAATCACAGAGACTCTATGATTGTCTGATTTGCTATGTAGTTGGATAAAGGGTGATCATGCAGTATCTGGGCGTCTAAACAGTCTACTACCACAAATGGAAGAGCAGGAAGAAAAAGTCCTGAAGACTTTAATTTAGGCAGTTAATCACTTCACAGGCGAAGCTAGGCTTAACTTCACTGGGGCCAAAGATTTAGATTGGTACCCCAACCCCCATCTAAAACTAAACTTAGTATGCTGAATGTGCTGTTTTTACTTAAAACATAAATAAAACAATAAGAAAAAAGTTAACATGAGCAACAATAGAAATGGCATGTACATATCACACCATACATACATACATACATACATACATACATACATACATACATACATACATACATACATACATACCAGTTATTGCAGCTGGTATTGGTACAACTATTTATGTAATGGGGTAAAAAAAAAAAAAATAAGGACCATACATCTATTTCATGACTAAACGATATTTAGAAAATTGGTGGAAGACATTGCAAGGTGCAACCTAGAGTTGTTCGTTCACTTCATGAATCTGCCACATTATTCACAGGGGAGAGATACTGTTGCACTGCAAGTATTAATTAATCTCTTCTGGGTGGAATCAGAGGCACAGCATTATACTTGGGACTTGTATGAGCTCTCACTGAAAGTAATTTATTGCAAGTTATCAAAGGTGTAAATGGAAGGTTTTGTCATGATTTACTGTGTGAGGCATCAGGGGCATTATACTGTGTTTGGGAGGCACTATGAGGGCATTACATTTTGTTGTGGACACTATTGGGGCCTTATACTATGGTGGGCACTATGAGGGCCTTATACTGTGTAATGGGCACTTTGGGGGCATTTTACTGTGTGATAGGCATTATGGGGACATTACACTGTATGATGGGCAGTATGCAGGCATTATACTCTGTGGGAGGAACTATGGGCCATTATACTAAGTGGGGGCAGCTATGTGGCAATATACTGTGTTAGAGGCAGCTAAGGGCGTCTTATACTGTGTGGGGGCACTATGAGGCATTATACTGTGTGTGGGGTTCTATGGGGGCATTATACTGTGGCCAGGCACTATGGGAGAATGATACTGTGTGGACTGAACTGGGTATGTATGGGCAGGGATTGGGGAGGTTAGAGGCATGGCTTAACAGAGAAAAAACATGTCCCTCTTTGCTGTACGTCAAAGTTGGGAGGTATGGAGCTACTAAAGAAGCTAAGGCACTGACTTTGGCCTAAGAGTGTGGTCCTGGAGCGTATTTCGGGTAGGAGCTTGCCCATGGTTGTGTGCGTAGTCATGTGAGCAGCGGTGGGGGCAGGAGTTTTCCCAAGTTACAGTGTGCAGTCAGTTGCGGCCTACTAAGCTTGAAGTATTGCCGGGCGGCCCCCTGCCTCAGGAAGGAGCGTCCTTGGTTCTTGTTTACGACAGTAAGTAGTCAGCCAGACAATATACACCTGTGTGAGCCATGTAACAAGAACTGTGCCTCTCTGTGAAGGGGAATAGTTGTCAGTGGCGTAACTACCGCCGTAGCAGCAGTAGCGGCTGCTACGGGGCCCGCGGCATGAAGGGGCACGTGTCGCCCGCTGGCACGGGCCCCCACCATGGCCGGAGGCTCCTCTAGCAGCCGATATGGCTGCTACAGCGCGACGCCACTGAACACTACGGCAGAGCAGGGAGGTATCTCCCCGCTCTGCCATTAAACAATAGACATGTATCCCCTATCCACAGGACAGGGGATACATGTGTGATCGCTGGCAGTGATAGGCAGAACGGGGGATTGAAAGTCCCCCTGACATTCTCCATCACAAACCTCGGACTTCCGGGGTCTGTGTCAGCAGCTCCGGAGAAAAGATTGGAGCGCCGGTCCCACTTGTGCGCATGCGTGACCAGCGCTCCTTTCATTTTTATTGAGCTGCGCAGACGCCGGAAGTCAGAGGTTGGTCATGGAGAACTTCAGGGGACTTTCAGTCCCCCGTTCTCCCTATCGCTGTCAGCGATCACACATGTCTCCCCTATGCTGTGGATAGGGGATACATGTATTTTATTAGGACACACTGTAGGTCTCATTTTTTTGGGAGGGGGACGCTGTATGGCGTTCCTTACAGGAGGGGACGCTGTATGGCGTTCCCTACAGGGGGGGGGACGCTGTATGGCGTTCCCTACAGGGGGGGGACTCTGTATGGCGTTCCCTACAGAGGGGGGGGGACGCTGTATGGCGTTCCCTACAGGGGGGGACGCTGTATGGCGTTCCCTACATGGGGGGGGCTGTGTGGCGTTCCCTACAGGGGGGGCTGTATGGCGTACCCTACAGGGGGGCTGTATGGCTTTCCCTACAGGGGGGGCTGTATGGCGTTCCCTACAGACCCCCCTGTAGGGAACGCCATACAGACTCCCTGTAGGTAACGCCATACAGTCCCCCCTGTAGATAACGCCAGACAGCCCCCTCTGTAGGGAACGCCATACAGCCCTCCCCGTAGATAACGCCATACTGTCCCCCCTCTAGATAACGCCATACAGCCCCCTCTGTAGATAGCGCCATACAGTCCCCCCTGTAGATAACGCCATACAGCCCCCCTGTAGATAGCGCCATACAGCCCCCCCTGTAGATAGTGCCATACAGTCCCCCCTGTAGGCAATGCCATACAGTCCCCCCGTAGATAACGCCATACAGCCCCCGTAGATAACGCCATACAGTCCCCCCGTAGATAACGCTATACAGCCCCCTCTGTAGATATCTACAAAGGGGGCTGTATGGCGTTATCTACAGGGGGACTGTATGACGTTATCAAAAGGGGGGGGTTTGTAAAAAAGGCACTATCTACAAGGGGGGGTTGTGTGACACCCGGGGGAGGGGGGGCCCCAGTCAAAAGTTTGCTATGGGGCCCAGTCTTTCCTAGTTACGCCCCTGATAGTTGTGTTTCCAGTTGTGGCCTAGTAAACTTGTTGCTATTCAAATCTATTTGGTCTTCTTACCATCTTCAGCATGACAACCCTGCAGGGTTATTTACCATCTTGCCCATTTCTGACCCTCTATCATGTTATCAGAGGAAACATAAATTAAACAAGATGAATTTTACCTGTGCTATTCATTTGTTTACATTAAAGATGCGCCGCACCAGAGGTATCTGGCAGCTACTCATTTTTGCTTTTCTATTGAAAAAACATGCTTGAAGATTGGCCAAGCTAAATGTGCATGCAATTGGGTCTGGTTACTGTTGTCAGAATGACCGAACCATCTTTATCTCATCCCTGTGACAACCCAAAGGCCTTTAACAGCACTAAAGACATGTGCATAATTGTTTGCTTGAATAATTGTAATTACTTAATGGTTTTCAAGATCATTGTAACAAAGGTACTGTACAAAACAAATGGGGTATGTTCACACGCTTAACAAAAAAATGCTTAATATACGGAGCGGTTTTCGTTTTTTAAGCAACTCGCGTTTTTTGCTGTGTTTCTTACCGCCATTTTTGGAGCTGTTTTTCTATTGTCAATGAAAAACGGCTTTAATAACGGTTCAAGAAGTGACATGGACTTTTATTTACGAGGCGTAAAAAACGCCCCGTCGGAATAGAACGCCGTATTTCCAATTGAAATCAATGGGCAAATGTTTGGGGGCGTTCTGCTTCCGAATTCTCAGCCATTTTTCGGGCCGTTTATAGGAGGTGTGAACATACCCTTGCAGTCATGTGACCAGTGGTGAGTGCGGGCAAGCGTTTTCCCATATGATTTTTTTACAAGATTTTTGTAACAAAGGTACTGTACAGAACTAACAGTCATGTGAGCATAATTGTACATATGACTGTTTGCACACTAAAGATATGTGCATAATTGTTTTCTGGAATAAATGTAATTAATGGTTTACAAGATCATTGTAACAAAGGTACTGTACAAAACAATTGTTTCAGAAAGACTGTTAAAGTAAAAGTCACAACTGTGTAGGCAGCGTGATAGTGTGCACAGCTTTGTTTCTGCAGAAGCAGTGTGCAACCATAGCTTGAATCAGAAAAAAGATTTGTAGAGCAGAATATCCTCTAACAGGCTTTCACGAATAGCAGTTGCGTGAGCCCTGATGGGCTTACAGAAGGAGCCCCGTCCATCTGTTAGGGTATGTGCACACACACTAATTACGTCCGGAATTGACGGACGTATTTCGGCCGCAAGTACCGGACCGAACACAGTGCAGGGAGCCGGGCTCCCAGCATCATAGTTATATACGATGCTAGGAGTCCCTGCCTCTCTGCAGGACAACTGTCCCGTACTGTAATCATGTTTTCAGTACGGGACAGTAGTTCCACGGAGAGGCAGGGACTCCTAGCATCGTACATAAGTATGATGCTAGGAGCCCGCCTCCCTGCACTGTGTTCGGTCCACTACTTGCGGCCGAAATACGTCCGTCAATTACGGACGTAATTAGTGTGTGTGCACATACCCTTAAACTCTTTAGGTGCCACTGACGCTATTGCTTCTAGGGGAGAATATCTCCATAAATACGTAATCCAGTAAAGCATGCCATGATTTTTTTTCTGTCCAGTTCCATACTAAAAAAAACCTCTGTATGCTTTCTTTTGAAATTTGAGGCATACAGAGGTACATTAGAGGGCTCATGCACCTATGTCGAAATCCTATTATATCTCCATACAAAACATAGCAGTAACATAGTCATCTGCAGGGCCGTATTTACAACTCACGCTGCCCTAGGCACTAAGCCTGAATATGCCCCCATTAAATGGCACATTTACACTTACCAATTATTATCATGATGCTTATACTTACCAATTATCATCATAATTCAATTATACTGAGCAATCATACTGAGCAATCATACTGAGCAATCATACTGATAATTGGTCATTGTTAACAAAGGAGAAGATCAACAATTAAACTATTGCTTATTGTTCATTATCAACTGTGATTCTGAAAAATAATTGTTATTGCTGCTCAGTGACATATATACAAGATATTGCTGCCCAGCGCACAGCCAGGTTCATGTGTTCAGTGGTGTGGACTGTGTTCCCCAAGACTAATGTGCTCTCTTGTGAAATGCAGGGAACACTATGATGTACCAGATTCTGGAATCTGTATACTTAGATTGGCCCAACCCCCTAACTAATAATAACTACAGTGACTATATAATACCACCATACCGTGACTGGATAACACCACCATACCGTGACTGGATAACACCACCATACCGTGACTGGATAACACCACCATAACGTGACTGGATAACACCACTATACCTTGACTGGATAACACCACTATACCTTGACTGGATAATACCACCATACTGTGACTGAATAAAATCCCCCATACTATGATTGGATAACACAATGTTACTGTGACTGGATAAACCCACCATATTTTGACTGGATAACACTTTCATTTCGGAACTGAATAACACCACCATATCATAACTGGAGTACACCACCATACCATGACTGCATAACATCTCCATACGTCACTGGAGAATATCATCATACTGTGACTAAATAATACTACCATACAGTGACTCGATAACACCTCAATAACATGAATGGATAATACCGGCATACTGTGACTGAATAACACTATTATACCATGATTGGAAAACCCACCATATCTTACAGGATAACACCAATTTGTGATTGAAAAATACTACCATAAAGTGACTACATAAGACCCCCATACAGTGAATGGGTAAAACCACCATACCGTGACTAAATAACTCCATACTGTTGCTGAACAAAAAAAAACTACGGGAATACAAAAATAACAACCTTACTGTAATTGAATATTACCACCATACTGATACTGAATACAGTGATAATATAGAGGATTGCTACCACACAGCCAGACTGGAAAAATTAATAAAACACTGATCAGATGCATTCAAAGGCAGAATAAACAGTTACATCGATTGACTCACAGGGGACGTCTTCTCTGATTAAAGTCATTCACTTTCCCCATCTTCTCCACCTGACCCAGACTGTCATGTCAACTTCTTCCCACTATCGCTCACCTCTGCAAAGTTTGCCACACAAACATCTTTGGCTCCATGCTTTCCCAGCACATCCCCACCCTCTTCACAAACCCTCCCATCCTGTTGCCCCCTTTAATAGTGCAATACTGCTGTAACCTCTAATAATGTGTCTGCTGTGAGCTCAGTATACTATACCACAGTGAAAGACATTGCCTGACAATAAATAGTGCCATACACATAGTGACCCCCCAAAGTGTCCACAGTAAATAGCAATATACAGATAGTACTCCATAATTCAGGGGTTAACAACCTTTGCCACTCCAGCTGTTGTAAAAGTATGATTTCCAACATGCCCTGACAGCCTTTGGATGGAAATATAAAGTTTTTGGCTGTCAAGACATACTGGGAGTTGTCGTTTCACAACAGCTGGAGCGCTGAAGGTTGCTGACCCCTGCCATAATTAATAGTGGCTCCATTTAAGGGCACTTCAGTAAATAGCGCCATAAAGAAAGTGTACCATATAAAATTGTACCATATTGATAGTGTCCGCTAAGTACCCCATATGAAATTGTGCCATAAACAGTCCCCCACACCATTCAGACCAGACTCTAATTAATTCAGACCCCAGACTAGAGCCCCTAAATTCAGACCCAAGTCCAGACCGTCTAAAATCAGAGCAGAAACAGCTAAATTAAATCAGACCTCAGATGAAAAATAAATTCAGGCCCCTTTATTTACTTACTCTCCCCCACTCCTGTCTTCTCTATACCGCAGGGTGACGGCAAAAGCAAGGTCCTGGCACTGGTCAGTGCTCACATTACACATGAAAGAACCATTTATCGGCGAATCCGAACGGAGCCTGACATATCACACTGACTTAGGGCTTATTCAGAACGTTGAATACATCCGTATGACGGCTGTCACACGGATGCATGTATTTCAAAGGGGCCGTTTACACAGCAGTTTCCACGGAAGAGTCAGTTGAAAAATAGAACGTCCTATTTTCTGCAGTTTTTACGGATCCCTCCACAGATTCAAGCCTATGGGGATCCGTGAAAACAGGACCTGCATGGGGGCAACGCGGACGTGAAAAACAGCCGTTCACGTCCGAGTTTCCCCACGTTTCCATCAGATTTCCACCTTTTCTGATACTATATCAGAGGCAACGGAACTCTGCTGGGGCAGAGCCATGACACTAGTGTGAGCAGCGCTTAAATCCATTCAGACTTTACGATTGAGGTGCGGTTAGGGTATGTTTACACAGGGCAGATGAGCTGTGTAAAATCACACAGCATAGTGGCATAGCTATAGGGGGTCGCAACGGTCGCAACTCCGACCGGACCCCTAAGCCAGGATGCTACACAGTGCTGACCGTGCTCGTCTAGCTTCCAAACTAAATCTGCGTTAGCAGGACGCAGATTCAGTTGGGTTCAGTGCTGGAGCTTCCAGCATTCATTGTGCCGCCAGCGGCTCGGCGCAGATAGGCGCGATGTAGTGACATCATCATACCTGTCTGAGCCGAGTCACTCACAGCACTGTGCAGAGCAGCATTATACTATATGGGGCAGCTATGGTGGGCATTATACTGCGTGGGGCATTATACAGTATTTGGCAGCTATGGAGAGCATTATACTTTATGGGCGGCATTACACTGTATGGGGCAGCTATGGGGGGCATTATACTATATGTGGCAGCTATGGAGGGCATTATACAGTATGGGGGAATTATACTGTATAGGGCAGCCATGGGGGGGCATTATACTGTATGGGGGCATTATGCTGTATGCAGCAGCTATGGGGGGCATTATACTGTATGGGGGCATTATGCTGTATGCGGCAGCTATGGGGGGCATTATACTGTATGGGGACATTATACTTTATGGGGCAGCTAAAGTGGGCATTATACTGTATGGGGCATTATACTGTATGGGGCAGCTATGGGGGCATTATACTGTATGGGAGCATTATACTGTATGGGGCAGCTATGGGGGCATTATACTGTATGGGGCATTATACTGTATGTGGCAGCTATGGGGGCATTATACCGTATGGGGCGTTATACTGTATGGGGCATCTATGGAGGGCATTATGCTGTATAGGGCAGCTAAAGTGGGCATTATACTGTATGGGGGCAGCTATGAGGGGCATTATGCTATGTGGGGGCACTATACTGTATAGGGGGGCATTATGCTGTATGGGTCAGCTATGGTGGGCATTATACTGTATGGGGGCATTATACTGTATGTGTAAGCTATGGAGGGCATTATACAGTATGGGGGCATTATAATGTATGGGCCAGCTATGGGGGCACTATACTGTATGGGGGCATTATACTGTATGGGGGCATTATAATGTATGGGACAGCTATGGGGGCACTATACTGTATGGGGGCATTATACTGTATGGGGCAGCTGTGGGGGCACTATACTGTACGGGGCATTATACTGTATAGGGCAGCTATGGGGGCATTATACTGTATGGGGGCATTATACTGTATGGGGGCATTATACTGTATAGGGCAGCTATGGGGCATTATACTGTATGTAGCAGCTATGGAGGGCATTATACTGTATGGGGATCATTATATTGTATGGGGCAGATATGGGGGGCATTATACTGTAAGGGGGCATTATACTTTATGGGACAGCTATGGGGGACATTATACTGTATGGGGATGCTATGGAGGGCATTATACTGTATGGGGGCATTGTACTGTATGGTGGGCATTATACTGTATGGGGGCATTATACTGTATGTGGCAGCTATGGGGGCATTATACTGTATGGGTCATCTATGGAGAGCTTTATACAGTATGGGGCAGCTATGGTGGGCATTATACTGTATGGGGGAATTATATTGTATGGGACAGCTATGGGGGAGGCATTATACTGTAGGGGGGCATTATACTGTATGTGGCAGCTATGGGGGCATTATACTGTATGGGTCATCTATGGAGAGCTTTATAAAGTATGGGGCAGCTATGGTGGGCATTATACTGTATGGGGGAATTATATTGTATGGGACAGCTATGGGGGAGGCATTATACTGTAGGGGGGCATTATACTGTATGGGGCGGCTATGTTGCATTATACTGTATGGGAGGCATTATACTGTATGGGGCAGTTATGGGGACATTATACTATATGTGGCATCTATGTAGGGTATTATACTGTATGGGGCACCGTACTGTATGGGGCAGCTATGAGGGGCATTATGCTGTATGGTGGCATTATAATGTATGGGGCAGCTATGGGGGCACTATACTGTATGGGGGCATTATACTGTATGGGGCAGCTGTGGGGGCACTATACTGTACGGGGCATTATACTGTATAGGGCAGCTATGGGGGCATTATACTGTATGGGGGCATTATACTGTATGGGGGCATTATACTGTATAGGGCAGCTATGGGGCATTATACTGTATGTAGCAGCTATGGAGGGCATTATACTGTATGGGGATCATTATATTGTATGGGGCAGATATGGGGGGCATTATACTGTAAGGGGGCATTATACTTTATGGGACAGCTATGGGGGGCATTATACTGTATGGGGATGCTATGGAGGGCATTATACTGTATGGGGGCATTGTACTGTATGGTGGGCATTATACTGTATGGGGGCATTATACTGTATGTGGCAGCTATGGGGGCATTATACTGTATGGGTCATCTATGGAGAGCTTTATACAGTATGGGGCAGCTATGGTGGGCATTATACTGTATGGGGGAATTATATTGTATGGGACAGCTATGGGGGAGGCATTATACTGTAGGGGGGCATTATACTGTATGTGGCAGCTATGGGGGCATTATACTGTATGGGTCATCTATGGAGAGCTTTATAAAGTATGGGGCAGCTATGGTGGGCATTATACTGTATGGGGGAATTATATTGTATGGGACAGCTATGGGGGAGGCATTATACTGTAGGGGGGCATTATACTGTATGGGGCGGCTATGTTGCATTATACTGTATGGGAGGCATTATACTGTATGGGGCAGTTATGGGGACATTATACTATATGTGGCATCTATGTAGGGTATTATACTGTATGGGGCACCGTACTGTATGGGGCAGCTATGAGGGGCATTATGCTGTATGGTGGCATTATAATGTATGGGGCAGCTATGGGGGCATTATACTGTATGGGGGCATTATAGTGTATGGGGCAGCTATGGAGGGCATTATACTGTATGGAGGCATTATACTGTATGTGGCAGCTATGAGGCAATATACTCTGGGGCAGTTATGGGGGCATTATACTGTGTGGGAGGCAGCTACGAGGGGGCTCATTATACTGTATGGGGACAGCTATGGGGGCATTATACTGTGTGGTGGCATTATACTGGGGGGGCATTCATTGGGTCTGTCGGACAAGGGCGCTGGGCACAGGCGTGCGCAGGGGTCTGGTGGTGTTGGGGAGGGGTAGGGGGGACCAAGCTGAATTCTTGCACGTACTGTATTATGCTGCGGATTTTCCATCTGCAGTATTTACGCTATGTGTGAACTTACACTAGATGTGAACTAAGTGCAACCACAATGAAAAGCACACCAAATCGCTGTAAGACTGGGTTCACACTACCTATTTTCAGGTGTAATGGAGGCGTTTTACGCCTCGAATTACGCCTGAAAAGACGGCTCCAATACGTCGGCAAACATCTGCCCATTGCTTTCAATGGGTTTGCCAATGTACTGTGCCGACGACCTGTCATTTTACGCGTCGCTGTCAAAAGACAACGCGTAAAATTACAGCCTCGTCAAAAGAAGTGCAGGACACTTCTTGGGACGTTTTTGGAGTAGTTTTCTCATAGACTCTATTGAAAACAGCTCCAAAAACGTCTGAAAAAACGGTGCGAAAACGCAGCAAAAAACGCGAGTTGCTCAAAAAACGTCTGAAAATCAGGTGCTGTTTTCCCTTGAAAACGGCTCCGTATTTTCAGATGTTTTTGGCTCAGCGTGTGAACATACCCTAAGAATGCATGCGGTTATCAGATGTATTTTTTAGGCAGTTTTAACCTCAACTCAACCACAACGTCTTAGTGGCGCCTAATACAAAAAATGCATCAGTTTTCAAATCTGCCACCAGGGATATATCTGCTTTTGTTATACCACGCTTAAGAGGATATATCTAGAGATTTTTTTATTTGTTACGGGAATGGGGTGTGCGGGATTCTTCTCTAGTAGCACCTGTTAATGCTACTATTAACACATGACCTGAAAAAAGTTTTTTGTCCTTGGGGACAAGTTTAGACAATTACTTTAAATCAAACAAAAAAAAAAGACAAAAAAAAAAAGTAAAAGCTAGTGCATATTCCTTCAGTTTTTTTGGGGCAGAAAATTACTCAATATACTACCTGTATACCATGCCCACAGTGGTATACAGTTCACGCAGGCAATGATTAAAAGTGTGAGAAAATAATTTAACTAGGTTATTCACATATTACTAAAATAATCAGATTAGCACATTGGAATTCATAATACAGTAGTGTAGTATACCGTGATCACAAAAGCTTCTTTACAACCATTTTTACACCCTGGACTGTATATTAATCATAGTTATTACATTCAGCAAAAAAGTAAATAGCCATCTATGTAAAAGACTGCTTACACAATGTACTTTTAGAAAAACAAGGAAATTCTAAAGTTCTTAAAATAGCTACAAGTATTCACTATTTATGTAAGCAAACATGTAAAAGTGTATACACATTCATTTTTATATAATTATTATGTGTATAAAAGATAAAGCTGTTTACCATTTCATTTTCCTGCCCCTCATTGAGTATGTTCTGCGTGGTCATTGTAGGCTGATGTCCCTCTCCTCTAGTAGAACTTTGTTCAACAGCATGTACTTTCTGAGTGCACACCCTCTTCATCCCCTTCAGCTCCACCTTGAAATTGCAGCTCAGGTTTTTCAGGGTTGATCGTGAGACATATACTTAGGGGTAAATGGTATAGCATTCCTTTTAAATGAAAGGAATTTGACCTAAATAAATAACGTATGGATTGAACTAAAGGTGTCTTTATACGTAGGTGTTATGTTAAGTCTATTAACAAGATGACCGTTAACAGTTAACACAATGTCTATGTTGCTAAAATTATTAATAACAAAAATAGGACTTGTTATTTTACTCAGTTATCACTGAAAAAACACTTTGGAGGTATGATGGTGCAAACATATTGAAGACTTTTATTAAAACAGTATTTATGCATGAGATCCAATGTAGTTTTCTTTTCATGCAAATGCTTCCTTTTCATGACTGGGGAACTTTTGAGTCTAAGGTTTTGTAAACATCTGCGTCGGAGACTCCGTTAGGGACTTCTGTTGCAGGTCCGGCCAGGATTACTTGAAACAACAGCGCAGCATGCTGCGCTATTGTTTCCGGTAAAACCACGGAACACCTGATGGAAAGCGGACATAACCCACTAAAGTCAATGGGTTCCGTCGGTCACCGGTGGTGTCAGTGGTGCAACGGAGCCATTGCTACCGGTATCCCCTTGTTCTGCCCCTCACGGAGCAGAATAATGGAATGACCTGACACAGGTGTGAACCCAGTCTAAGACCACTTTCACACAGGCATATTTTGGTTAGTATTTTGTAAGTAGTAGCATAGCTATAGGGGTTGCAGCGGTTGCAATTGGGACCGAGCCCCAAAGCCAGGGGGGCCTGTGCCCCCACACTTCTATTTAAAGTTACTATAGTAACTGGGGCCTATGTAATAAACTACACGGGCCCCCGTTACTATAGTAACTGACAGTATAATTACCCTCCTTTTTCCGAAGTGCTGCGGATGTCCTGACGTCACCTCGCGTCATGACGTCATGACGCAGTGCCCTGCGCATGACACCACGACACTGTGCGCAGCGCACAACGTCGCAACGCTGGATGGGTCAGGACCTCCGCTGCGGCCGGAGCCAAATAGGAGCGTAAGTATAATATTACTGTCTGCTGGGCCCTGTATCTAAGCCTACCACATGGTAGGCTTAAATAAATGGCCCATGTGTAATCCTGTCTGATGGGCCCTGTATCTAAACCTACCACATGATAGTCTTAGATACAAGGCCTCAGCAAAAAGTAATCTTATACTGTATAAGATTACTGTCTGCTGGGGCCCTGTATCTAAGCCTACCATGTGGTAGGCTTAGATACAGGGCCCTTCAGACAGGATCACACATGGTGTGATCCTGTCATCGGGCACCATATCTAAACATACCAAATGTTAGGCTTAGATACAGGGCCCCAGCGGACAGTAATCGTATACAGTATACGGCTCCTGCATCTCTATGGAAGACCGATTATGACTCTTTACAAAACAAAGCCATAATACGGCAAAGAGCATTGACAAATTATCATTACATTAAAGCTGGTGTCATGCCCATGGCCGCGGGCCGTCAGGCTCACTCACCTCCTGATGCCCGCAGCCATGGAACTGTGAGCGCTGGTCCCCATCTCCTCCTCAGGAGACACAAGCGCTCACTTGCGCTTCTCCCGGCCGGGTCAAAATTAGCACATGAGCCCCTGGACTGTAAGAAGGGCCCAGCTCCTTCCTTCCTTTCCTGAGCCTTGTTGTCGTTACCCTAGTTTGTCTAAGCAAATGGTCTCCTAAGTGTTTTCCAGTTCCCAGTGTTTCCCGTTCCTGCTACCTGTAACTTGTATGCCGTGCTATCCTGGTCAAGTACCGTGTTGAGCTGAAGTTGTGCTGTGCTGTATACCACGCCTGTCCTGCTACACCACACCTGGCGCCTGCCTGCTGCCTAGTCCCAGCCAAGCCTGTCTTTCTACTGTCTGAGCTACCACAGGTACCCTATACGAACTATAGACTGTGACCTGTGTCCTGTTGGCCAGCTGCCATACCGTCAAGGCGGTACAGTCCAGTGGGTCCACATACCCAACGAGACAGCTAGTTGATGATTCTTTTGGTTTTGCATTGTATTCTAATTGGTAATTGAAAGTGTTCATACATAGCTACAAATGATCACTTATTTTATATTCACAGTTATGAGGCCAAAAGAACATTCTGACAACATATGTTGAATATAGTTCTATAGAATATATTGTCCATTATCGATGTATTGCAAACCTGTACCATTCACCTGTTTCACCCTGACCATTTCTCTGTTTAGGTACCACACTTCCTATTCTGTGAAACACTGAGGGTATGTTCACACGCAGTGACCAAAAACATCTGAAAATACGGAGCTATTTTCAGGCGAAACTCGCGTTTTTCGTGGCGTATTTTACGGCCGTTTTTGGAGCTGTTTTTCAATGGAGTCAGTGAAAAACACCTCCAAAAACGTCCCAAGAAGTGTCATGCACTTCTTTTGACGAGCCGTCATTTTACGCACCGTATTTTGACAGCAACGCGTAAAATTAAGGCTCATCGGAATAGAACACCGTAAAACCCATTGAAAGCAAGATGTTTGTAGGCGTATTAGGGGCTTTTTTCCAGGCGTAATTTGAGGCGTAAAACGCGCGAATTACGTCGCAAAACACTGCGTGTGAACATACCCTTAGACTCATGAGAGATTTCAACATCCCCATTGATCAACCATTGACTTTCTCAGTTTTAAAGCTTCCGTACTTTACCACCTATTTTGCCCCCTTCAGGACCCAGCCTATTTTGGCCTTCAGGACACAGCCGATTTTTTCAAATCTGACATGTGTTACTTTATGTGGTAATAACGTTGGAATGCTTTTACCTATCCAAGTGATTCTGAGATTGTTTTCTCGTGACATATTGTACTTTATGTTAGTGAAAAAATTTGGTAGATAATTTTGGTATTTATTTCTGAAAAACACCAAAATTGTGAAAAAATTTTCATTTTTCTAAATTTAAACGTATCTGCTTGTAAAACAGATAGTAATACCACACAAAATAGTTACTAGTTAACGTTTCCCATATGTCTACTTTGTTTGCATCGTTTTTGAACCTCCTTTTATTTTTGTAGGATGTTACAAGGCTTAGAACTTTAGCAGCAATTTATCATATTTTAAAGAAAATAGTTCAGTTCAGTTCAGTTCAGTTCTGAAGTGGATTTTAGGCCCTTCTACATAAGAAAATCCCCAGAAGTCACCCCATTTTGAAAACTACACCCCTCAAGGTATTCAAATCAGCATTCACAAAGTGTTTTAACCCTTTAGGCGTTTCACCGGAATTAAAGCAAAGTAGAGGGGAAATTTACAAATTTTATTTTTTTTGCCGAAATTCATTTCTAATAAAAAAAAAAATTGTAACACAGAAGGTTTTACCAGAGAATTGTAACTCAATATTTATTGCCCAGATTCTGCAGTTTTTAGAAATATCCCACATGTGGCCCTAGTGTGATAATGGACTGAAACACAGGCCTCAGAAGCAAAGGAGCACCCAGTGGATTTTGGGCCTCCTTTTTTTTAGAATATATTTTAGGCACCTTGTCAGGTTTGAAGAAGTCTTGTGGCGCCAAAACAGTAAAAACACCCCAAAAGTTACCACATTTTGGAAACGTCTCCCCTCAAGGAATTTATCTAGTGGTATAGTTAGCATTTTGACAGCACAGGTTTTTCGCTAAATTTATTAGAATTAGTGTGTAAAAATGAAAATCGACTTTTTTTCTGAAAAAACATAGAAATTTTTAATATTTACAAGTAATAATAAAGAAAATGCACCCCGAAATTTGTAAAGCAACGTCTCCTGATTACGGCAATATCCCATATGTGGTAATAAACTGTTGATTGGACACACAGCAGGGCTCAGAAGAGAAGGAGCACCATTTGGATTTTGGAGAACGGATTTTGCTGGATTGGATTTAGGTGCCATGCCGCGTTTGCACGGAAATACCCCACATGTGATCAAAAGTTTTTTGTCATTAGAAATTAATTAACCCTTTCAGGACAGATCCATTTTTTACTTTCTTATTTTCGTTTTTCACTCCCCGCCTTCCAAGAACCATAACTTTTTTCTTTTTCCATCAGCAGAGTGATGTGAGGGCTTATTTCTTGCGGGAGGAATTGTAGAATGTACTGGGAATCTGAAAAAAATAGGAAAATATAGGAATATAGGAAAAAAAACTGATTCCATTTTTTGGGGTTTTCGTTTTTACAGCTTTTGTCGTGCGGTAAAAATTAAAACGACAGCGATTTTGGCAGTTTAAATTATTTAAGTTTTTTACGGTGTTCACCGTGCAAGTTAAATATTGGTATATTGTAATAGTTCGGCCTTTTACGGACGTAGCTGTACCAATTTTGTTTATTTTTTTACATTACTTTAGAAGAAAAATGGGAAAAGGTTGTTTTTTTAACGTTAAACTTTTTTCTTTCTCACTACTAATAACTAATTCTTCTACACATTTTATTAGTCCCTTAGGGGACTTGTACCAGCGATTCTTGGATCGCTGGTACAATATACTGCAATACTACTGTATTGCAGTATATTGTTATTTTTACAGGCTTCTGTAACCGCACGATCGCCGTTCCTGTTTGTTAGTCCTGGGTGTCAGCTGTAATACACAGCCGACACCTGCAGCATATGGAGCGGGCTCAGCATGTGAGCCCGCTCCATACATCAACCCCGCACCATGATGTGCTATTAAGTCATAGTGCGCAAGGGGGTTATTGCGCAGCGGATGGTGTGAATATTGCAATTTTCCACTGGTATGCCATTTTAGTGCATAATATGTTGTGCCCAGTTTGTGCCACTGATTACAAATACCTCATAAAACGTTAAGCGGGTTCTCTCGGGTATGGTGATGCCATACATGTGGGCGCAAACTGCTGTTTGGGCACGCTGCAGGGCTCAGAAGGGAGGGACGCCATTTTGCTTTTGGAGCGCAGATTTTGCTTGGCAGTTGTTCTGTTTGGGGTTTTGCTGGTATTTCAGTTTATAATGTGGGGGCATATGTAAGCTGTGTGGAGTACATCAGGGCTTAATAAGAGGGTATAATAATGGGGTAAATAAATAATAATTCATAGATGTGTGGCCGGTATTGCACTGATAAATGGCGCCCGATCTTATCCGATTTTGGAACACTGCACATTTTGCATCGCCATATTCTGAGAGCCAGAACATTTTCATTTTTTCACCACTGGAGCTGTGTGAGGGCTTATTTGTTGCGGGACAATCTGTAGTTTTCATTGGTACCATTTTGGGTACATGCAATTTTTTTATCACTTTTTATTCAAGTTTTTTGCAAGCCGGGTGACCAAAAACAAGCAATTATGACAATAATTTTAGTTTATTTTTTGCAGCGTTCACCGTGTGCTATAAATTTACTTTATTCTGCGGGTCGGTACGATTACGTCGATACCATATGTATATAGTTTTTTTTATGTTTTGCAGCGTTTGCGCAATTAAATCACTTTTTTATAAAATAATTCATTTTCTGTGTAACCATATTCTGAGAGCCGTAACTTTTTTATTTTTCAGTCAAAAGGGCTTGTTTTTTGGGGGACGGGTTGTAGTTTTCATCGATACTATTTTCGGGTACATGCAACCTTTTGATCACTTTTTATTCTCTATTTTGGGAGGGTGGTGACCAAAAAATAGCGATTCTGGTGTCGTTTTTTATTGATTTTTTTGGGGGTGTTCATCATGCGGGAAAAATAACATTATAGTTTTATAGTTGGGGTCGTTACGAACGCGGTGATATGAAATATGTGTACTTTTTTTAACGCGTTCATTTTTTTCCTATAATGAAAGACTCATTATAGGAAAAAAAATGCAGTGTTTGTTTATATAACTTCTAACTTTTATTTTTACACTTTTTTTAAAACATTTTTATTACTTTTTTTTACTTTTTTCACTTGTCCCACTAGGGGACACTTAGACTTGCAGCTTTGATCGCTGCTAGAGTACATTACTCTACACACGTAGTGTAATGTACTCTAACTGTCATTGTGACGTAACTGTCACACTAACAGGAAGCCTCGGAGGACCGGCCGGGGAGGCTGTTCCTCCGAGGCTTACGTACATGGCAACCCGGAGGTCATTGTCTGGCCTTCGATTGCCACGACAAGCATCGGCAGCCCCCACAATCACTTCGTGGGGGCTGTCGATGTGCTTCAAACCCCTTAAATGTGGCGAACGCAATCTGTCGCCGCAATTATGGGGTTAATTGCCAAAATCAGCGGCGATGGTCCGCTGACTGGCAAGACTGGAGTGTCAGCTGTCGGGGACAGCTGACCTCCCGGTTCCCGGACACTGCACCGGGAACTACTCCGCAACTGTACGTCCTGATGCGGGAAGCAAGCCCTCTGCAGGACGTACAGTTGCGGAGCAGCGCGTGAAGAGGTTAAAGACCAACCTTCCACATGAAGGTTGCAACATTCCTGATCTTATCTTCACCATCTTTACTCAATGTCTGCCTCTGATAACTCATTTTCCCCTCTAGGATCACCGTCTGCTTTCCTTCTCTTTTCTATCCCTATTGGTCCCACTGATTTTAACCACCACTCTTCCCTTTTGTTTTAACCTGGCCACAGATCATCATGCCTAAACCGTAAAATATTGTTCCCAGGTATTGCAGTTGAAAGCAATGAATTATTAGAGCCTGCCTTTGTCACAATTTAATAAGCATTCAGCCATGGCAAGTCTGGGGGCTCTTATTAGGTCCCAATTGCCATGGTAATCCATCGGCAACCCACAATTGTGTCCCCGATGAGGTGACAGTGTGAGCCTCCTCGCTCTGTAGTCACTTAGATTTAAGAGGCTAAACTGGCAGGATCAGAGTTATCTCTGATCTGGTCTTTGCAGTAGTATGGCTGAATATTACCGTCGGCACCCGCTGCGGATGGCGCATACGCAGCTACTGTACCCATGCCACGAACTGGGAATACCTCTATGTTGTATTGAAGTCTAGAGGTCTGTAATTTGGAGGTAATCATCTGCCAATTTACACTAACAAGTTAAGGACCAAGCCTAATTTGGCGTTAAGGGCCATAGGAATATTTTTAATTTTTGATCTATGCATTTAGAGAGCCATAATTTTTTATTTTTCCATAAACATAGCTGTATGATGGCTTTTTTTGTAAGATGAGTTATATTTTCCATTTTAGGGTAACTATAACAGTTTTTTTGGGAATAGAAAATTAACAGCAATTCCGTCATTGTTTTTGGCATGTCAAATTTACACTATATGCCATGTGGCATAAATTGTAAAGAAAATAAAAAAGAGGGATACTGTAGGCGCTGCTTGGTTGATAAAAGTTGGTTTATTGCATAAAGCAAGGTAAACAGATTGCTACGCGTCTTCCAGTCCGGCGTAATAAACCAATAAACCAACTTTTATCAACCAAGCAGCGCCTACAGTATCCCTCTTTTTTATTTTCTTTACAATTTTCATCAAGGCAACTCCTTTAGGTGTTTGCGTTTGGGGATCGGCAGCAGCTTGCACCTCTTTGCATTTACCTGCCAGTATTTGCAATTTGGAAAAGGAAGCAAATATTTTGTTTCCCTGGAAAAACAAACCTCTTCTGGCGCCGTGTCCTTTTTTCTTTTATCTATCATTATGTGGCATAAATAACATGTTACAGCAAATAGAGGTGGGAATGTCAGCTCACCTCCCCGGGTGCACGAAACTAACAGTCACCTCCATGCAACGACCTGGTGGTGATAGGGTAGTGCGAGGCGGTATAGGGACACGGTGGCTGGGCCTTCAAGCCCTCCCTGTGGAGCCATTACAGGGAAAATGGAGGGGGTTTGCACTGTAAGGCTGGGTTCACACGTGGCGGAATTTCACTTAAATTCCGCTGCGGACACTCCGCAGCGTTAATCCGCAGCGGAGCCGTTTGTCCATTGACTTACACTTTAATTTAGCAGTGTTCGTTTAGACGAGGCGTAAAATTCCGCTGCGGAGCATAGGCTGCGGAGCGGAATTTGGTGTCCGCAGCATGCTCTGTCTGTTGCGGAGCAGTGGCGGACTCATGGCGGAATTTCTCCATTGACTTCAATGGAGATTCTAATTTCCGCAATGAAGTCCGCAGCTGTCATGCACATGTTATGTGTGCTGCGGATCCGTCTTGCTTTTTTAACTTGACATTTCTTCATTCTGGCTGGACCTATGTATTTCTAGGTCTACAGCCAGACTGAGGAAGTCAATGGGGCTCCCGTAATGACGGGAGCGTTGCTAGGAGACGTCAGTAAATAGTCACTGTCCAGGGTGCTGAAAGAGTTAAGCGATCGGCAGTAACTGTTCCTGCACCCGGGACAGTGACTACCGATCCCAATATACATCTATCCGTAAAAAAAAATGAAGTTCATACTTACCGAGAACTCCCTGCTTCTGTCTCCAGTCCGGCCTCCCAGGATGACGTTTCAGTCTAAGTGACGGCTGCAGCCAATCACAGGCTAATAACAGGCTGCAGCGGTCACATGGACTGCCGCGTCATCCAGGGAGATCGGCCTGGATGCCGAAGGAGGGACGCGTCACCAAGACAACGGGCGGTAAGTATGAAATTCTTTGACTTTCACAAGGGAAAGTGCTGTCCCTTCTCTCTATCCTGCACTGATAGGGAGAAGGGAAGTACTTTTACCGCAGTCCGCAGCAGCTAGTCCGCATCAATTTACTGCACATTTTGTGCAGATCCGCAGCAGAATCTGCAACGCAGATTCTGTGCGGCATTGATGCAGACAGTTGTGGAGGAAATCCGCCACGTGTGGTCATGCCCTAATGTGAATGTTGATGGTAGTAGTTGTAGTTTCCCCCCGGGGCACACCCTGTAGTACAGCCTCCCGGTCTGATGGTATTTGGGGTGCCCTTGTTGGTAACATGGGTGCAGATTGCATACACAGGAGATGGTCAAATAACTTTTAAATAGTATGGTCCTTTACTTCAGGTCTGGTAGGGTATAGATACAATGGCTGCAGGCTGGCAGGTGAGGAGGCAAGGCAAAGAATTATTTCTGAATTTTCTCCTTTGACACTCTCATGAGCTGGATTCGCTTTCTGTGGCAATTACACAACTGGTTTAGTTGTGTGTGTTTCTCCAGGTTTGATCCAAGATCCCTAAACTGGATTCTCTCCTAAGAGCTGCAGGATTTCTTCCTACACAGGAACTACTACTCACTCCAACCGTTTCTGGGTTCTCCCAGAACTAACTGATTCAAAAACTACCAGGGCCCAGCCTTATAGGAACAGTTTTAAACACATATTTTTTCATACCATGTCAGAAATCACAGTACATTGCTGCAGTGTATCTGGGAAACTGCATACACCCTCTTTTTGAAGAAAGCCGTCCTCAGCGTCTGTGGACCTGTAAAACATGAGACATGCAAAAATATACGGCAAACATTTCTAAGTCCTTTAAATCTTTAAGGCACAAAGGTGTAGGTAATTGGGGCGACGACTCTTCTAGAAGGGGAATAGGGTCGTGAATCAATCAATCAACGTAACTGCGGTAGTGTTTATAGTACGGCACTAAACTGGAAACATGGGCGCTTAGGCCCATCTGGGACATAGCAGAGGCAAATGTTCTTGGTCTCTCTTAACCCCTTGAGTACCCAGCTCATTTTGGCCTTGAGGACCCGACCCATTTTTTCAAATCTGACATGTATCACTTTATGTGGTAATAACTCCGGAATGCTTTTACCTATCCAATTGATTCTGAGATTGTTTTCTCGTGACACATTGGACTTTAGTTTAGTGCAAAAATTTGGTCGATAAATTCATTGCTTATTTGTGAAAAACACCAACATTTAGCGAAAATATGAAGAAATTATGATTTTTCCCATTTTAAATGTATCTGCTTGTAAAACAGATAGTAATACCACACAAAATAGTTACCAATTAACATCTCCCATATGTCTACTTTATGTTTGCATCGTTTTTTGAACATCCTTTTATTTTTCTATGACCTCACAAGGCTTAGAACTTTAGCAGCAATTTCTCATATTTTTAAGAAAATTTCAAAAAGCGATTTTTTCAGGGACGAGTTCAGTTCTGAAGTGGTTTTGATTGCCCTATATATTAGAAACCCCCAAAAAACACCCCATTTTGAAAACTGCACCCCTCAAAGTATCCAAAACAGCATTCAGAAAGTGTTTCAACTCTTTAGGCGTTTTACAGGAATTGAAGGAAAGTAGAGCTGAAATTTTCAAATTTCATTTTTTTTTACAAAATTCATATGTAATACATTTTCTTCTGTACCACAGAAGGTTTTACCTGAGAAACGCAACTCAATATTTATTGCCCAGATTCTGCAGTTTTTAGAAATATCCCACATGTGGCCCTAGTGCGCTAATGGACTGAAACACTGGCCTCAGAAGCAAAGGAGCACCTCTTGGATTTTGGGGCCTCCTTTTTTCAGAATATATTTTAGGCACCATGTCAGGTTTGAAGAGGTCTTGTGGTGCCAAAACAGTGGAAACCCCCAAAAGTGACCCCCATTTTTTAAACTACACCCCTCAGGGAATTTATCTAGGGGTATAGTTAGCATTTTGACCCCACAGGTATTTTGCTATATTTTCTGGAGTTAGTCTGTGAAAATGAAAATCTACTTTTTTTCTGGAAAAACTTAAAAATTTCTAATTTTTGCAAGAAATAAAGGAGAGAAAGCACCCCAACATTTGTAAAGCAATTTCTCGCGATTACGGAAATACCCCATATGTGGTAATAAACTGCTGTTTTGACCCACAGCAGGGCTCAGAAGGGAAGGAGCGCCATTTGGATTTTGGAGCTCTGATTTTACTGGAATGGTTTTCAGTGCCGTGTCACGTTTGCAACGCCCTGGAGGGACCTAAACAGTGGAATCCCCCCAAAAGTGACCCCATTTTGGAAACTATACCCCTCAAGGAATTTTTCTAGTGGTATAGTTATCATTTTGACCCCACAGGTTTTTTGCTGAATTTATTGGAATTAGTCTGTGAAGATGAAAAGAGACTTTTTTTTGGAAAAAAAAACAGAATTTTCTAATTTTTATAAGGAATAAAGGAGAAAAAGCACCTCAACATTTGTAAAGCAATTTCTCCTGATTACGGAAATACCCCATTATGTGGTAATAAACTGCTGTTTGGACCCATGGCAGGGCTCAGAAGGGACGGAGCACCATTTGGATTTTTACAGCTCAGATTTTGCTGAATTGGTTTCTGGGGGCCATGTCGCATTTGCAGAGTCCCTGAAGTACCAGTACAGTAGAAATTCCCCAGATGTGATCCCAATTTGGAGACTATATCCCAGAAAGAATTAAATTAGAGGTGTAGTGAGCATTTTGAGCCCTCAGGTGTTTTATAGATTTTATTAGAATTGGTCCGTGAAAATGAAAACATTTTTTTTTTCCAATAACCTGTAGATTTAGCTCAGAATTTTTCATTTCCACAAGGAATACAGGAGAAAAGACACCCCAAAATGTGTTACACAATTTCTCCTGATTACGGAAATACCCCATATGTGGTTGTAAACGGCTATTTGGACATACGGCAAGGGTCTAAACTGAAAAAGTGCAATTTCGTTTTTGGAGTGGAGATTTTACAAAATTTGTTTTTGACGCCATGTTGCATTGCGCTGAGGTACGAGTACAGTGAAAACTCCCGAGAAGTGACCCCATTTAGGAAACTACACCCCTCAAGGAATTCATCTAGAAGTGTAGTGAGCATTTTGACCCCCAAAGGTTTTGCAGAAATTAGTGCACAGTGGATGTTGCAGATTGAAAATTGACATTTTCCACAGATATGCTATTTCAGTGCCCAATGCATTGGGCCCAGCTTGTACCACTGGAGACATACGCCCCATAAATTGTTAAGCGGTTCTCCAGAGTACGGTAATACCCCATATGTGGTCATAAACCGCTGTTTGGGCACACTGCCAGGCCCAGAAGTAGCGCCATTTGGCTTTTGGAGCGCAGATTTTGCTTGGTAGTAGTTTTGTTTAGTGTTTTACTGGTGTTTCAGTTTATAATGTGGGGGCATATGTAATCTGTGCGGAGTACATACATTTTTTGCGTGACACACTGTCGTTTTTATTGGTACCATGTTTGGCTACGCACGACTTTTTGATCACTTTTTATTCCATTTTTTTGGAAACGTGACCAAAAAAGGAAATTCTGCCATTGTTTTTTATGGTATTTTTTTTACGGTGTTCACCGTGCGGGATAAATAATATGATATTTTTTTAGGTCAGGCCGATACGAACGCGGCGATACCTATTATGTCTAGTTTTTGTCTTTTTTTTCATTTTTTTTCTAATTATAAAGGGCTTGATCAGGGAAACAAGGCGATTATTGTTTTTATTATGTAAAACTTGTATTTATTTATTTATCTAAAACTTTTTTTTTTACTTTTTTTTCACTTTTTATTTTACACATACTAGGGGACTGGAAGATCTGATCTTCTGATCCCCTGCACAATACACTGCACTACTTCTGTATGTACTGATGTAGTGCAGTGTATTGTAGCTGTCACTTTACAACTGACAGTTGAGCCTATTACGTCCTGCCTTGGGCAGGACCTAATAGGCTCCCGTACCTGGCAACCAGGAAGCCGTTGCTAGGCTTCCTGGTTGCCATTGCAACCATCAGAACCCCGCGATTTTTCGCGGGGGGGCAATGGGGTGCAGAGGGAGCCCCCTCCCTCTGTATCAATCACTTAAATGCCGCTGTCGCTATTGACAGCGGCATTTAAGGGATTAAACTACAGCGATCGGAGAGGACAGTGATCGCTGTAGTTGCAGTGGGATGTCGGCTGTATATTACAGCCGACATCCGATGAAGATGGAGCGAGCACAGCTCCTGTGCCCGCTTCATCCTCAGGGCGTTACTATACGCCCATTTTCGGGAAGGGGTTAATAAAAAGTGTTTTGTTTTTTTTTACACCGCTTTCTCTGATCTCCTCACGTATCTCACAGAAGTGAGGAGATCAGAGAAAGTGACAGGAGCTTTCTCCTGCAGACGACGTCACAGACGGCTGTGATTGGTCAGTCTTCAGAGACTGACCAATCACAGCAATCGCCGGCATTGGGGACTGCTAATTGGTCCCCAGGCTGGTAGCAGAGACGGTTAGCTGTCAATGACAGCTGCCGCCGCTGTTCTGTCACTATGTGATTTCACATAGTGACAGTTTATTCCTGCGCCGTAATAGTACGTCGAAGGTACGCTGGAATAAGCGGCCAGCGACGTACTATTACGTCAAAGGTACGCAAGGGGTTAAAGGGAATGTGTCGCTAGAAATTATTATATATTTTTTTCAGTTAAACAATTAGTATTTAAGTGATTACACATTGTTTTCATTTTTTAAATTTTTCAAAAGTCAAGAAATATTATAAATTAGATTCTAATCTATAATATTTCCATGTGCTGGGCACTAGAGGGAGCAGTTCCCAAAATTGCAGCATGGTCACTGTGGCAAAGCAGCCTCATTGATTTATGCTGCAAATTTGGGGTGGACACACTCTCCTCTAGTGTCCTCACACAATCCCCCCTCCCTTCTTCTTGCTAGTGCCAGGAGAAGGAAGGTTTTGAATGTCTTCAAACCTTCTACACTGTGTGCCGCCATTTTCTGAGCGACTGCACAGTGTAGGAGGATTAGATACAGGGCTCAGCAGACAGTATAACACGAACATACACGAACAAAATACACCCATCACATACACAAAAATAAATTACCTGCTCCTGCCCCCGTCGCCGCCTCCGCCACCGCCTCCGCTGGTGTACGCTCCTCTTCCTTGCACCTTCGCTTCGTTGAACATATGGCTTCCGGTCCACATGAAAATGGCGCCGGATTTCGCTCTAGGTACGAGCTTCGTTTTGGTTTGTATGGGAGCAGCGCATGCGCGGTTCCCACAGAGACGGTGTACGCTTCTGAGAATGGAACGGCTCCCGTTCGCATTCTCTATGGGGTTGTATGTACAGTACAGTACAGTACAGTCTGCCTGTTGCTTTTGACGAGCATCTTCCATCTGACTGTCCACAATCTCGTTAGCTTCTACCAGGCGACGTTGGTGGTCACTCACCCACTCAATCTTTGGCAGGGGATTGATGGCACCTCAACATCCAAGGTCACATCTGATGGTAACATTCCTTGTCGGCCAAACAGGAGATAGTAGGGTGTGTACCCTCTGGAACAATGGGTGGTGTAATTGCACAGGTACACCAGTTCTGGCAGTAAACTTGGTCAATCAGCTCTTTTCTGGAATGGAACAGTTCTTAGCATCTGAATGAGCGTGTCACGGTGCGGGGGGTGGACCCACTGGGCCGTACCGCGTAGCGGGATAGCAGCTGGTCAACAAGGTACAAAACAATGTCTATAGCTCTGAACGGGTACCTGAGGCAATGTAGACCGTGGCAGGAACACGACTTGACTTTTACAGCAGGTGACGCAGCAGATGCAGCGGGAAGACACGACTTGGCTTTCACAGCAGGTAACGATAGCACAGGATACATGGTACAGGCAACAGGAACGGGTAACACTGGGAACTGGAAAACACTGGGAGACCTTTAGCAAGACAAACTAGGGAATACAATAACGCTCAGGCAAGGAACCAGTGGGCAGAGCCCCTTTTTATAGACCAGCAGCCATTTGGGCTGATAATTGATTTTAGACAGCTGGACGCGTACTGGCCTTTCAAGGCCGTGCACGCGCGGGCGCGCGCACCCTGCGGGAAACAGTACAAGGACCCGGAAGAGAGAGCTGGCGTCTCCCAGGAGGGAGCGGACGCCGAGCAGAGACATGTCCATGGCCGGGATCGTCAAGAGGTGAGTTAGAACGACGACCCCCGGCCATGGACGTAACAGTATCCCCCCTCTTATGCCCCCTCCTCTTGGGACCAGAGCGGGAAAGAAATTTCTTCACGAGGACAGGAGAATCGACGAAAAAATAGGTTTTGGAAATTTCTTGAGAATGTGAGAAATTGCTGCTAAAGATCTAAGCTTTGTAACGTCCTAGAAAAATAAAAGGATGTTCAAAAAACGATGCCAACATAAAGTAGACATATGGGGGATGTTAACTAGTAACTATTGTGTGTGGTATTAATAACTGTTTTGCAAGAAAATACATTCAAATTTAGAAAAATTCAATTTTTTTGCAAATTTTCTCTACATTTTCGTGTTTTTCACAAATAAATACTGAATTTATCGGCCAAATTTTTTCACAGACGTAAAGCACAATATGTCACGAGAAAATAATCTCAGAATCGCTTGGATAGGTAAAGGCGTTCCCAAGCTATTACCACATAAAGTGACACATGTCAGATTTGAAAAAATCGCCTGCGTCCACAAGACCAAAACAGGCTGTGTCCTGAAAGGGTTAAGTGACTCACCGGTGACGTCTTCTATTTCTTTTTCTCCATCCGGTCCAGACCTCTATGATGACTTCTCCCGGTCACAACCCATTTCTGCATTTTGCCACTCAGATGTCTTCAGCTTCTCAATTTTCCAACATTTCTACACCTATAAACAAAGATAAAGTTCTCATTATACCACACACTACGCCCCTAAATTTAATAGCGTACCATACACAGTGTCCCACACACACACACACACACACACACACACACACACGCACACACACACACACACACCGTGCCCCCTGTAGATAGTGCCTGCCATAGAGTGTATACTTTTTGTCTCTTGTTTATTGTTATAGCAGGTGATCAGGAGTCTGGGAAAGCTGGGTGACATTCCCCTTTAAAACTATAACACTTATGTCCTATGAAAATAGCAAAAAGGGGGGACACCCTAGAAATGCCTATTACTTTAATAAGTAGAAAGGAAGGAGATGGATCCAGCGCTGTTTTAAATAAAACGGAAACTAATTCCAAGTTTAATTCCAATGTTAAAACAGGATCAAAATAGAATGATGTCCTGAAGCGCAGGGAGAAGTTACAATGGTATAGGAAGCCTACGCGTTTCAGACGCCTCCTGCGTCCTTATTCATGGCTGGGTTTGACTGCCTGACATGTATAGCTAATATATATATCCGGTTTGACATGTGTTTTCTGATTGCGTACCAGGTGACGTGGGTCTCCCGGAACGCAAACCAGAAATGAAGTGCGGCCTTATACGATAAGCTTTTCCTCTTATATATTTAATTTCTTACAATATCTAACAATTGATTCAATTCTACAAGTATTGCCATCTTCCACACTGAATGACATAATGTACTAACCAACCAAATCGGCGCGTGCCGGGCTCACTTCCCAGAGACCAGACGCCGCTCTGATTCCTGCTTGCGTTCCAGGGGATCCACGTGACCTGGAGCGCAAACACAACACACATGACATACCAGAAATGACTGCGTCCCTGCCAAGCCGGTTAGACAACGACATCAATACTAAGTTTTTCCCCAAAAAATCAAAACAAAATCTTGGCACCCAAACCATTACCACTAGTACTATCATTTCTTATACATCATTAAATAATTTACTTACCGAATCCAGGGAACGTCACGCCCATCAGGCAGGACTCCGGCCGCACTTCATTTCTGGTTTGCGTTCCGGGAGACCCACATCACCTGGTACGCAATCAGAAAACACATGTCAAACCGGATATATATATATTAGCTATACATGTCAGCCAGTCAAACCCAGCCATGATTAAGGACGCAGGAGGCGTCTGAAACGCGTAGGCTTCCTATACCATTGTAACTTCTCCCTGGACTTCAGGACATCATTCTCTTTTGATCCTGTTTTAACATTGGAATTAAACTTGGAATTAGTTTCCGTTTTATTTAAAACAGCGCTGGATCCAACTCCTTCCTTTCTACTATCTCTTCATCGTGTGCGAACACGAGGACCCGTGCGCAGTCAATAGTGCAAGTCTACACGCAAGGTGAGCTGGAGGTTTCTTCTCCCCTTTTTTCCATTATACTTTAATAAATGTTATAGTTTTAAAGGGGAATGTCACCCATCTTTCCCAGACTCCTGAATGGCAAATCTGCCTAAGTATGCAGGAATACCGCAGCGGATAGTAACATTGTCTTGAAAATTGGTTACGCACCAGTTCCGATCACTTACCTGGTCCTGTTATCTGCCGTTCTTGGTACTCTTTTTTTTTTTTCTTCTTTCCTTTCCTCTTTTACCCTGTCGCACTGAAAACATCATATTAGCGGTGTGCATGCGCAGTACGTTCGTACTGTCATCGCCCATGTCCTCCCCTTATGCATCACGTGCGCGCATGCGCATACGTGAGCCGGGGACGCTGATGTAGTGAGTTTCCCTTCATTGAGTATCGTCTTTCCTGTACTGTAAGTTTTATTGTAAATCCACCACTTCCCCAATGTTTACTAAACCCTGTATACACTGTACCGCTATACACACTGTTATAACAGAGGGCTCTCTGCGCAGATGCCTCACACTCACTTAGGTTGTTATGTAGTAACCACAGTAACCACTAATGTATCACCTGTTCCTACTTGTTAACTCAGGTTGAATCACTGATTGTATTACCACACTGGGTTATATATACCCTGCTAAGATTGTTGGTCATTGCTTGACAAAGATCCCATAGAGACGGATCGAAACGTTGCCTGCCTGGGGTGAATAAACACACCACTTTTTTTCACCAATTTCCTTGGAGTGCTGCCTCTTCATTTTTTGGGGGATTTTATATATATATATATATATATATATATATGTATATATATGTATATATATATATATATATATATATATAGCGCCAAAGGTTTAGGTCTTCTGGCCATCCTATTGCAAACAGGTGCATAAAATCAAGTATACAGTCGTGCAATTTTCATAGATAAACATTGGTATTAGTGTGGGTAGTATTGAAGAGCTCAGTGACTTTAAGGCTGGATTCACACGAACGTGTATTGCGTCCGTGCGGGCCGCGTGGTTTCCACGCGCCACGCACAGACCAATACAAGTCTATGGGGCAGTACAGACAGTCCGTGCTTTTTGCGCAGCGTTTGTCCGCTGCGCAAAAAGCGCGACATGGTCAATATCTCGACGTATTTTGCGCATCACGCACCCATTGAAGTCAATGGGTGCGTGAAAACCACGCAGGTCGCACGGAAGCACTTCCGTGCAAACTGCCTGTTTCGCGCAACAGCTGTCAAAAGGATGAATGTAAACAGAAAAGCACCACGTGCTTTTCTGTTTACAAACATCCGAATGGCGTGTCATAATGATGGCGGCTGCGCGAAAACCACGCAGCCGCGCATCATATGATGCTGCCTCACGGAGCAGGTAAGTGGCTTTTGCGCAGACAAAACGCCGCGTGTTTTGCGTGCGCAAAAACGCCACGCACGTCTGAATCAGCCCTAAACCTGTACACTTCACAGAATGCCAGCTTTGCCACATGTGAGTTAGTAAAATTTGTGTTAGATCTGCCCTGGTCAACTTTAAGTGCTATAATTGTGAAGTGGAAGTATCTAGGAGTAACAGCTCGCTCAACAAGTGGTACACCACGCAACCTTACAGAGTGGACTTGCCATGTACATAAAAATTGGGCGCCGATGTAGATGTAGTGTGTGGCGGCGCACACATTGTCCTGGCGCTGCCAGTGTTTGGACTATGAATATATATAAATATATGTCCTTCCTTAACTTTTCTCTTATCTTAAGTAGAGATGAGTGAATAGATGCTACATGAATCAAATTTGTTCTGAATTTCCCAAAATTATTTTTGGATTTTGTGCCACAGGAATCTCTTAAAATGGCGGCCACCATTTTACAGATTATAAGAAGACAAGAAGACACAGAAGGTTTACAAGACCTTGGCGGCAGCTTGACAGGCTTCCCCAGAATACAGTGCAGGCATCGCTCCCTCTAGAAAATAAGAACATTAGGGATATAGGTGTAAGTCACTAATGATTTAGTGGATGACACTCATATGAATGGGGTCACAAAATACGGATAGTGGATTAGTGAGTGTGTTTCATAGTGAGAAGAAGAGAGTAGATAGTTAGATTAAGGCTGGGTTCACACGTGGCGGAATTTCACTTAAATTCCGCTGCGGACACTCCGCAGCGTTAATCCGCAGCGGAGCCGTTTCTGCATTGACTTCCACTTCTATTTAGAAGTGTTCGTTTAGACGATGCGTAACATTCCGCTGCGGAGCATAGGCTGCGGAGCGGAATTTGGTGTCCGCAGCATGCTCTGTCTGTTGCGGAGCAGTGGCAGACTCATGGCGGAATTTCTCCATTGACTTCAATGGAGATTCTAAGTTCCGCAATGAAGTCCGCAGCTGTCATGCACATGTTATGTGTGCTGCGGATGCGTCTTGCTTTTTTGCCATGACATTTCTTCATTCTGGCTGGACCTATGTATTTCTAGGTCTACAGCCAGACTGAGGAAGTCAATGGGGCTCCCGTAATGACGGGAGCGTTGCTAGGAGACGTCTGTAAATAGTCACTGTCCAGGGTGCTGAAAGAGTTAAGCGATCGGCAGTAACTGTTTCTGCACCCTGGACAGTGACTACCGATCCCAATATACAGCTACCTGTAAAAAAATAGAAGTTCATATTTACCGAGAACTCCCTGCTTCTGTCTCCAGTCCGGCTTCCCAGGATGACGTTTCAGTCTAAGTGACGGCTGCAGCCAATCACAGGCCAATAACAGGCTGCAGCGGTCACATGGACTGCCGCGTCATCCAGGGAGGTCGGGCTGGATGCCGAAAGAGGGACGCGTCACCAAGACAACGGCCGGTAAGTATGAAATTCGTTTACTTTCACTAGGGAAAGTGCTGTCCCTTCTCTCTATCCTGCACTGATAGGGAGAAGGGAAGCACTTTTCCCGCAGTCCGCAGCAGCTAGTCCGCATCAATTTACTGCACATTTTGTGCAGATCCGCAGCAGAATCTGCAACGCAGATTCTGTGCGGCATTGATGCGGACAGTTGCGGAGCAAATCCGCCACGTGTGGTCATGCCCTAACAATAATTTTATACACAGATTTTAGAAAGAGATAGGAGTCAATCAGTGTCAGGGCGTATTCATACGAACGTATAATACGTCCGTGCCCCGCGCGTGATTTTCACGCGCGTCGCACGGACCTATGTTAGTCAATGGGGCCGTTCAGACTGTCAGTGATTTTCACGCAGCTTAAAACTCAGCTTAAAACTCATGTTCGCAGCTTAAAACTCATGACATGTCCTATATTTGCCCGTTTTTCGCGCATCACGCACCCATTGAAGTTAATGGGTGCGTGGAAACCGCGCACGGCATACGGACACACTTCCGTGTGCCACGCGTGTTGAGCGCTACAGTAGTCAAAACTATGAATGAAAACAGAAAAGCATCACGTGCTTTTCTGTTTACAAATATAAAAACGGAGTGTCATAATGATGGGGGCTGCGCGAAAATCAGGCAGCCACGCATCATATGCTGATGACACACGGGGCTTTTGCGCGTGCAAAACGCACACGCTCGTGTGAATCCGGCCTCAGTGTGTTAGTTAGGCAGGCACAGGCAGCCATTGCTGTGAATGCATGCTGCTGCAGCTACGCAATTCCCATAGTAATTCGTAAATCACCAATCTTTAACACATCATTCACAAATCTTCTTGAATAATATTAATCCTGGTGCTGATAGTGCACCGCTGTCTTCTGAAACAGACGTCATAAACGTGACGTCACTCATTGTTTTGCATATATCTAATAGCTAATAATAGTGCCACGAAAAATTATAAAAAGGAGAAAGACTGTAGCACTCCAAACTTTAGGGTTCCAAAAAGGGCTGTTTATTCACCAGCCTTTTTCTAAACTAGACAAAGACCTTATAGAGGATGAAACATTGCAGCTGTACTAGTGAATTAACATGTCTTTTTTGACCGCTAAAGTCTAGAGTGCTGAGGTCTTTCTTCATTTTATAATTTTGACTGTCTGGAAATCGGGATGCTGACTGCAGTGCACCCCCATTTAGGGTTGCATGATGCATCAAAATATCGATACTATTTCTAAGGTGGGCACCCTCAAACGGTTGAATACCATGAAGTCATGTATTTAAAAAATAAGCTGTGCGGCCATAAAGCTTAGTTTTGTAATACATGAATTAGCGACTAGATTGATGTGGTGGGGCCGGCTCTGCAATAATGGGCGGTGGCGCCGGACCTAAGGTCAGAGTACATGGCGTGCGCACTGCACTGCACTCTGTCTTCACTAACGAAGCCATCTCTTAATTAGAGCAGTGCCAGCTGCATCACATAATGCTGAGTTTCTTTTCTCGTGCGACCAGTAGCGGGGCAATGGCTGTGATACACAGCAGCAGCCCCACTCTAAAGGTGGAGATCAGAGAAACCTAATCTCCACTGTTATCTCTTGGATGCTGTCATCAAAGCACTTGATCAGGGAAACAGGGTGATTATTGTTTTTATTACGTAAAACTTTTATTTATTTATTTATCTAAAACTTTTTTTTTTCACTTTTTATTTTACACTTACTAGGAGACTGGAAGATCTTATCTTCTGATCCCCTGTACAATACACTGCACTACTTCTGTATGTACTTGTGTAGTGCAGTGTATTGTAACTGTCATTTTACAACTGACAGTTGAGCCTATTACATCCTGCCTTGGGCAGGACAAAATAGGCTCCCGTACTTGCCAACCAGGAAGCCGTTGCTAGTGGTACACACCGTTGTAGGAAATCTTCAGTTTCTTGGCAATTTCTCGCATGGAATAGCCTAAATTTCTAAGAACAAGAATAGACTCGAGTTTCACATGAAAGCTCTCTTTTTCTAGCCATTTTGAGAGTTTAATCGAACCCACAAATGTAATGCTCCAGATTTTCAACTAGCTCAAAGGAAGGTCAGTTTTATAGCTCCTCTAAACAGCAAAACTGTTTACAGCGGTGCTAACATAATTGCACAAGGGTTTTCAAGTGTTTTCTAATCACCCATTAGCCTTCTAACACAGTTAGCAAACACAATGTACCATTAGAACACTGAGGTGATGATTCCTGGAAATGGGCCTCCATACACCTATGTAGATATTGCATTAAAAACCAGACGTTTACAGCTAGAATAGTCATTTAGCACATTAACAATGTATAGAGTGCATTTCTGATTAATTGAATGTTATCTTCATTGAAAAAAACTGTGCTTTTCTTTCAAAAATAAGGACATTTCTAAGTGACCCTAGTGTATACACACGCACACACACACACACACACACACACACACACACACACACACACACACACACACACACACACATATATATATGTATGTATATATTCCAGAATGTGTGTATATATATTTGCCTGTTTGTCTAAATATCTGCCTTTATGTATGTGCAGTATATATGTTCCCCGTATGTGCGTGTCTATATATATATGGTTAATTTTTCGTTTGTGTAGGGCAGAAATAGAGAGTCCTGCAAAGGGCGCCATCCTACCTAAGGCTGGCCCTAATCGCAATACTACACAAAGCATCCGAATCGAAGTCCAAATATAACCCTACACAATCCTACCTCCATCTCTTACACAAAAGAGTTCTGCTTTTGCTGCCAAAATGATAATGCACCCTGTAGTTACACAGCGCCGTTATACATCAGTTTGTATTGAAGTGACAATTGTTTAATAAATAAAATAAATATATATATTCTGTAAAATAACACCAAACCTATTGCTACTCCCTAAAAAAGCATATAGTTTGGACTGCTTGTTAAAAACTTATTGCTTCTTCCGATACCACCGTGTGTGTATAAGCATAGCAGGTATCTATCCCAAAAGGGATCATTGTTTGACAGATTGTTAAAAAGCCACTGCTTCTTCTGATACCAGCGTGTGTCTAAACACCAGCAGGTGTTTTTAAACAGATTGTTTGTTACCACCGGCTACCATCCATTTACCTATAGCTATATATGTTTCTGTGATTTTACTAATGCTCTCTTGGCGTAAATGGATTGAAAGGGGAAGTATACAGTCCTAGAAGACCTCAGAGTGTCATACATGGCTTTTCATGGGCATTGGGGCACTTTTGATTTGAGACAAATTTATTCAGACCAAATAGAATCTGACGGTCTATTCGACCGATTTAGACCCAAAACTAATTTTGGGAAATTCGCTCATCTCTAGTCGTGAACGCACACTTCTCCAGCTTGGCATATAGGTGATTCTCCCTTAATTGAAGCAAAACTTTGCGGACATGTCTCTGATGAATTGGATCTGGGAAAAAAATCAAAATGTCATCGAGATACACAACAACACAGACATAGAGGAGATTACGGAAAATGTAATCGACACATTTTTTAAAGACTGCGGGGGCGTTACATAGGCCAAGGGCAAAACCAGGTATTCGTAGTGCCCATCACGTGTATTAAATGCCGTTTTCTACTCGTCAACCTGAATTTTGCCCCCTGTATGCGATCAAACAGTTCAGAGAAATTAAAGACAATGGGTACCTGTTCTTTACCGTGATCTGGTTGAGACCCCAGTAGTCAATGCAGGGTCGGAGAGATCTGTCTTTCTTTTCAACAAAGCAAAACCCGGCAACGGCCGGGGATGAGGATTCGAGTATGAAGCCCCTCTCTACATTCTCCTTAATATAGGCAGGCATCGACTGGGTTTCAGGTAAGGAGAGAGGGTATACTCTACCGCGAGGAGGAGAGGAATCAGGGAATAGGACAATCATACGCTAAATGTGGTGGCAACGTCTCTGCCTTCTTCTTGTCGAAGAAAACCGAGAACTGAGAGTAGGAAGAGGGCAACCCTGCCAACGACTGATGCGGAGAATGCTGAAGTGAATAGATATGCCCCAAACAGCGGTTGAGGCACTTGGGACCCCACTGGAGAACCTCTCCGAAGTTCCAATCCAGGACTGGGGTGCGTAGACGGAGCCAAGGCAAACCCAGCAACACGGGGTTGACGGCCTTGGGTAGGACAAACAGGGAGATGAGCTCAGAATGAAGAGCTCCCACTTGAAACCTTAGCGGTTTGGTCACAGACAATATTGGGTCGGGCAGCGGCAGTCCATCTACTGAGGCAGCGATCAACCCAGAAGGGTGGCGGGCAAGTAAAGAAGATCCCCAAGGTCTCCGGATATAAAATTGGCTGTAGAGGCAGAGTCCAGATAGGCAGAGACCAGATGGGACCACTCAAAAGCGACAATAGTCACAGGGATGGACAATTTGGAGGAGAGTTCTCTGTCAAATGCTGTGTCGCCCAGGGTTGTCTCTCCAACCAATTATAGGCGTTGGAGTTTTTTGGCTTCTGGGGACATAGACGCACAACATTTCCAGCGAGGCAGCAATATAGACAGAGTCCAAAAGTGTGCCTGCGCTGTTTCTCCTGTACAGATAGTCTAAGCTGATCTATTCGCATCGGGACCTCGGGAGGAGCAACATATGAGGACAAGAGGAGTTGCTGGAAGTTGGGAGCCAACCTAGGGAGCTTTCTCTCTCGATGAGCCTCTTGGGATCTTTCTCTGAGCCTCATGTCAACCCGGGTGGCAAGTAAAATTAGGTCGTCGAAGGTAGGTGGTAGATCACGAGCAGCTAGTTCGTCCTTGATCTCGGATGACAGACCATGCCAGAAGGAAGCTACTAACAGCACGTTGTTACAGGACAGCTCTCCTGCCAGGGTCCGGAACTGGATGGTATGATCGCCCACAAAGGTGTCCTCCTGGCGAAGGTTCAGTATAGAAGTAGCTGCCGACGAAACTCATCCAGGCTCCTCGAACACAGTGCGGAATAGCCGCAGGAACCCCTGGAAGTCTCGGGTTTCAGGTCCCTGTCGTTCCCAGATTGGGTCCGCCCACACCAGAGCCTTGCCGGGAAGCAGAGAAGCAATGAAGGCGATCTTGGCGCCGTCTGAGGGAAATGCACTGGCGTGCAGGGTGAAATGTATATGACACTGGTTGAGAAATCCCCTGCACGCGCTTGCGTCTCCGTAGAAATGAGGTGGCAGTGGCAGCGAGAACCGAGGATCAGAACCGGTGCTGACAGGTGGTGTAGCAGGATGATCAGTCGGAGAAGCTGGAATAGGAGCAGAGGAGGAAGCAGCTAGCGCCCCTAGCTGTAGTGCCATGGAGTTTACTGCCACAAGGAGTTGATCCTGTCGTGTTCGCAGGTCCTGCAGGTCCGCTTGCATGGATTGGGAAGGTGACAGGCTCTTGTATTGACAAGCGGGGTCCATGGCCTGAGCGTACCATCACAGCGCGGGGTATGGACCCACTCGGCCGTACCGTGGGATAGCAGCTGGCCAAACAGGTATAATGCAATATCTATAGTCCAGAAAGGATACCTGAGGCAATGTAGACAGTAGCGGTGGATTCAGGCTAAGATGAGGCTCCGACAGCAGACAGACACCCAGCGTGGTGCGACACAATAGATGCAGCAGAGGGCACAACACGACTACAAATCTTGAAGGCACAGAGGCACGGCAGCACGGGATACAGGGTACAGGCAGCAGGAACGGCTAACACTGGGAACTGGAAAACACTAGGAGACCATTTGCAGGCACAAAAAGAAGGTAACACAGCAACGCTCAGGCAAGGATCGAGAGGGCAGAGCCCATTTTATAGTCCTGAAGCATTCTGGGCTAATTGCAGTATTCTGCAACTGTGCGCGTACTGGCCCTTTAAGGCCATGCACGCGCCGTTCGGGAGACCGTGTCCAGACACGGATGTGAGTGCCGGCGTTTCCCAGGAGAGAGATGCCGCCGGGAACTCGCTCATCTATGGCCGCGGCCGTCAGAGGGTAAGTCAGGACGACGGTCCGCGGCCATAGACGTTACACTGAAGAGGAGCCCAGAAGTGGGGAGGATAAGCTTTAAGAGTTGCCTGGTCATGGGTCTGAAATAATGTAAAGGCCTGGTTTGGGGGTCTAAATTAAGTAAGGTGTCTCATCTAGGGTCTTACATAGGCGTTTAAAGGAAGAATTTGTATAGGGGTCTTGGATCTGAATTTCTATAAGTGTCTGAAGTAACTTAGGGGGCTGGGCTGGAGTATGAATTAATTTAGGGGGCTGGTCTTGGGTCTAAATTTATACAGGGGTCTGGTTGAGGGTCGGAATTTATACAGGGGTTTGATTATGGTTCTGAATTTATAGAGGGTCTGGTCTGAGTTGGGGTTTAATTTTATTTAGGGGTCTTTATTAATTTTGGGATCTGGTCTGAGGTGTGACTTAATTTAGGGTCAGTTCTGAGGTCCAAATTTAATTGTGTTGCTACAGATGGTTATGGGTAGAAAACTGCAGTCATTGTGAGGAGTCGTCATTATGGTCTGGGCTGGATGGAGAAGAAAAGGAAAGATAACGACTCAAAGAAGCTGTCACCTGAGCACCTGGGCTCTCTTGACACGCCTTGATTAGTAAATCCTTGTATTCCGAAGACTTCCGGAGGTGGGGTATCTTGAGTGGCCGCATCTTACATCGGCTCCGGGCATCGTGCAGGGAATCCGGCTGTCATCGCCGCCATCGGGGGTCCGCTTTCCTCCTCCTCGAAGATATCCTCCTCTGCACCGTAGGAGTCGCTCCTTTTCTGCTCCGGGAGTCCTTAGTGTCTCCAGGGAGACACGCCGCCCCAGAGACTGTCAGCCATCTTGGGACCTGCTGTTCTGCCGTGCTGCTGCGATTAAGGTCAGCTGGGAGGCTGCGCTGACACTGCTGCTGCATTCCCTCTCCTCGAGGGGGGTCTTGGAGCTCCTGTACCGCTCCCCGGGGACGCTCTCCCGTCGGTACGCACTGCGGGCATCGCGTTGCGGGCGTCTCCCTTGCCCGCCCTGTGGAGTTGTCGGCCATCTTGGGGCCTATCATCCGGGGCTCGCTGGCCTCTGCTGCTGGTCCTGAGGCGATTGTAGGGCCTCTCAGCTGCACCTGACACCCCCAGTTGCCTCACGGAGGGGACTGTGAGGAGCACATCATCCCCACTCATAGCGGTTGCGGCAGCGAGCTGAAAACCCTTGCCTGGCATTACAACAAGGTGGAACCGTGTGGCCTGGCCCCTTCCCCACCATCAGGAGGTTGGCGGCCATTTTGAGTGTCTTCACCTTTTACAGTAAAGCACCTGGACCGGAGGTATCGCCTGGTACTGAGTGAGTACAGTGTCTCCCCTTTCAAGGACTGAGTATAGTTTTCTGCTGAATACGATGGCCACAGTGGCGTAACTACCGCCATAGCAGCCGTAGCGGCTGCTACGGGGCCCGCGGCATGAGGGGGCCCGTGTCGCCCGCCGGCACGGGCCCCCACCAGGGCCGTCGGCTCCGCTAGCAGCCGCTATGGCTGCTACAGCGCGACGCCACTGAACACTACGGCAGAGCAGGGAGGTATCTCCCCGCTCTGCCATTAAACGAAAGACATGTATCCCCTATCCACAGGCTGGCAGCGATAGGGAGAACGGGGGACTGAAAGTCCCCTGAAGTTCTCCATCACAAACCTCGGACTTCCGGGGTCTGTGTCGGCAGCTCTGTAGAAATGAATGGAGCGCCGGTGCGTGACCAGCGCTCCTTTCATTTTTATTGAGCTGCGCAGACGCCGGAAGTCAGAGGTTAGTCATGGAGAACTTCGGGGGACTTTCGGTCCCCCGTTCTCCCTATCGCTGCCAGCGATCACACATGTATCCCCTATTCTGTGGATAGGGAATACATGTCTTTTGTAGGAAACACTGTAGGTCACATTTTTTTGGGAAGGTTGGGGATGCTGTATGGCGTTCCCTAAAGGTGGGCTGTATGGCGTTCCCTACAGGGGGGGCTGTATGGCGTTCCCTACAGGGGGGGCTGTATGGCGTTCCCTACAGGGGGGGCTGTATGGCGTTCCCTACAGGGGGGGGCTTTATGGCGTTCCCTACAGGGGGGGCTGTATGGCGTTCCTTACAGGGGGGCTGTATGGCGTTTCCTACAGGGGGGGCTGTATGGCGTTCCCTACAGGGGGGGCTGTATGGCGTTCCCTACAGGGGGGGCTGTATGGCGTTCCCTACAGGGGGGGCTTTATGGCGTTCCCTACAGGGGGCTGTATGGCGTTCCTTACAGGGGGTCTGTATGGCGTTCCCTACAGGGGGGGCTGTATCGCATTCCCTACAGGGAGGACTGCATGGCGTTCCCTACAGTGGGGGCTGTATGGCGTTCTATACAGTGAAGGCTGTATGGCGTTCTCTACAGTGGGGGCTGTATGGCGTTAGCGCCATACAACCCCCTCTGTAGATAATGCCATACAGTCCCCCTGTAGATAACGCCATACAGTCCCCCCTGTAGATAGCGCCATACAGCCCCCCTGTAGATAACGCCATACAGCCCCCTCTGTAGATAGTGCCATACAGCCCCCTCTGTAGATGGCGCCATACAGCCCCCTCTGTAGATAGCGCCATACAGCCCCCTCTGTAGATAACGCCATACAGTCCCCCCTGTAGATAACGCCATACAGCCCCCTCTGTAGATAACGCCATACAGCCCCCCTATAGATAATGCCATACAGTCCCCCCTGTAGATAACGCCATACAGCCCCCTCTGTAGATATCAGTAAAAGCTGAATCCAGCCCTTTCATCTCTCTCCCTGTCTTGATAATGGACAAATTTCTTCATAGACACGCTCAGCCCCCATGTCTTACTAGGCAATCTCAAGGGACCAACCCTAAACTAGAAATAATGGCGAAGGGAAAAACCGGTAAAGATAAACAGGGGCCTAGACCTCCTCAGACCCCGTCTGCATCGCTGTCTTGTCCTCATTCACCTCAACTTCTACACTCCGGTGACATCACTCCACCGAACCTATCGCCGGCTGACAGTCCTATGTCTTCTCCGCTTATGGACCATCATCATGCCACTGCAGTAGCGGAAGAGGTGTCTCACTTAATGATGCTTTTCTCTGACAGGAGACTGGATCTGATTCATACCTCCATCAACTCGGCACTGGCGCAGATTACTGCAAACGCACAAAAAATAGCTGACCTGGAAAACCGGGTGCTGGCATGCGAAACCACAGTGTCTGATCTGGAGAACTCGGTGGCTCAGCACCAAAATGCAGAAATCATTCTGAGAGATAAGCTGGAGGACCTGGAGGACCTGGAGAACCGGGACAGGCGGAACAATCTCCGCTTTGTGGGAATTCCCGAAAGTGTTGTGGGCGATGTTCTCATGCAGCTTCTCACGGCGGACCTCCCATCCGCCCTCCAACTGGATCTTGCACTGGACCCGTTCAGCATTGAGCGTGCTCACAGAATTGGCCCCCCGCGGGGAGAGAGAGAGAGCAGACCTCGCCCAGTGATAGCGAAATATCTGAACTGGGCGATCAAGGAACGTGTCTTAAGGGCTTATACACAGGCCAGGAACTTGCAGGTCAGGGGATCTAAACTCCTTATCTTCCAGGACTTCTCATCAGCTGTCTCCTTGAAACGAAAGGCGTTCACGAATGGTCAGCTGGAACGTTGCCGGCTTAAACACTGTGGTCAAGCGTAAAAAGGTTGTGACTCGCTTAAAGCGACTGAGACCTCATGTCATCTTCTTACAGGAGACAAACTGGCGAGAGGGCGCTGGGGGTTCACTGAAGGCCCCGTGGTTGGGTGACTGTTACACGGCCTCTTACACTGTCAAATCTAGGGGGGTGGCGACTCTCTTTCATAAATCTTTGGACCTGACCATTCATGATACATACTCAGACCCGGGGGGACATTTCCTCAATATTGATGCTACTATCAACACGCACAGATATAGCCTGGTTAACATCTACGCACCTGTGTACCCGAACGCAGACTTTTACTCCTCTCTTTTCACTTTCCTATTACAGAGACAAACATACACTTTGATTTTGGGAGGCGACTTTAACCTCACCTTGAATTCAGACATTTGGGGACTCTTCTACTTCATATTTTTCAGTGCCTTTCCGCATGTTGCGTATTTGCACTGTAATGCTGCTACTGTTCTCTTTTTCTATGCCTTGCATTGCTGATTTTTGTTCTTATGTGGTGCACATATTGTTCACCTTATTTACCTATGTTTTTCTCTTAACTCAGGTTTTTTCCTACCCCCTTCTTCCCCGGACACGTGTTATCCTCCTAGGTCACTACACAGTGGGATCTACTGCTTGCTGGGACAGTGGACCCCGATCTTGTAACGCTTCGCACCTCCACTCTAAGATCGCCCCTACTGGGATAGGATGAGTACCCTCTATAGCAATATAGACACACCTGTCGTCACACCTTCCACACTACGAATGGTCAGCTGGAACGTTGCCGGCTTAAACACTGTGGTCAAGTGTAAAAAGGTTGTGACTCACTTGAAGCGACTGAGACCTCATGTCATCTTCTTACAGGAGACACACTGGCGAGAGGGCGCTGGGGGTTCACTGAAGGCCCCGTGGTTGGGTGACTGTTACACGGCCTCTTACACTGCCAAATCTAGGGGGGTGGCGACTCTCTTTCATAAATCTTTGGACCTGACCGTTCATGATACATACTCAGACCCGGGGGGACATTTCCTCTATATTGACGCTACTATCAACACGCACAGATATAGCCTGGTTAACATCTACGCACCTGTGTACCCGAACGCAGACTTTTACTCCTCTCTTTTCACTTTCCTATTACAGAGACAAACATACACTTTGATTTTAGGAGGCGACTTTAACCTCACCTTGAATTCAGACATTGACCGGTCCAAGCTGACCACACAGGACCGTGCGGGGGCCTCAGTGCTCCTTACACTCATGGAACACCTATCTTTGTGTGATCCCTGGCGTGTAACCCACACCTCCTCTCGAGAATACATGTATTTTTCGCATGTTCACAACACTCACTCTCGCATTGATTATTTTCTTGTGCCGGATTCCCTTTTTCCATCACTCACTTCAGTAGACCTGACGCCCATATGTGTATCAGATCATGCTCCAGTATGCATGGAATTTACCACGGGCACTTCAACGTCCTATAGTCGTAATTGGCGGCTCCCTTCCTATCTGTTGACTTCTGAGGATTTCCCGCAAGTACCTGACCGTCCACTGGTCTCATTATGTAGATGACAATATTGCCCGCCTAGATGATACGGCTCTTTTTTGGTCCGCATCTAAGGCGGTTATGAGAGGACACATTATTTCTTATGTTAATTTTAAACGACGGGAATATCGTAAGAAATTTCACTCCTTAAATACAGAACTTATCAAGGCTCATAAATTACTGTTGGATACCTGTACTCCTGAGGGTAAAACAGCATATCTAGCAACTAAGACTCTATTGGGTCAGGCTAGATGGGGCGTGGATATGACCAACAACAGATATTTTAGATGGGGTAACCCTATCGGCTCTCTGCTGGCAAAGATTCACAGGCCTAAGCGCTCGATTCACAACATTGTGAGATTAGTGGATTCGGTGTCTCGCTCTGAGATTCTGGACTCTGATCTTATCCGACGGGAGTTCGTGAATTATTTTACGGATTTTTATCGAACGAAGACATATGATCAGGAGGAAACTAAATCATTCCTATCTAAGCTTCATCTGCCCAAACTGACTGAAGAGAATAGAACAGTGTTAAATACTGATATCACGGAGGCGGAAGTTGCTTTAGCAATTTCTAACTTACCCAATAACAAAGCGCCGGGTCCTGACGGTTTATCGGCGGAATATTACAAACTATTGCCTGATATTGTACCGACATTGACGAGGACCTTACAAGCCATCTTTAGTGGGGAGATCGACGTGCCTGACTTTCATGAGTCCAGGACCATATTGCTTCCCAAACCTGATAGGGACCTAACTCTCCTTTCCTCTTACCGCCCGATCTCCCTCTTAAACCAAGATTATAAGCTCCTAACAAAGATCTTGGCTGACCGCCTCCAAACCATGCTAGGCCCGATCATTGCCCCAACCCAGTTAGGTTTCTTGAGGAATAGACATTCCACTAAAGGTATTCGCCAGGCTGTAGCAGCCACGGTGTCTGCCCTAGACCCCTCCTCCCCAGTGACCATGTTGTTGGGACTTGACGCGGAAAAGGCGTTTGACTCCGTTTCATGGCCATTTCTCACAGCAGTGTTGCAGTCCCGGGACTTCGGGGATCACTTTCTAACATTTCTCTCACGCTCACAGGCCTGCTCTGTCACCTCCCTTACCATCAACGGGCTTAACTCGCCTCCTATCCCCATTTTCAGGGGCACGCGTCAAGGGTGCCCTCTCTCACCGTTACTTTTTAACCTGTCCTTAGATCCCCTTCTCCGTCACCTTCAGTCCCTAGCATGTTTTCAGGGTATCCAAATTGGAGGCTCTCAAATAAAATGATCGGCATTTGCAGATGATATTTTGCTGTTCATATCCAACTCTGCCTCTACGTTACAACCAATCCTCCAGGATATCTCGTTTTATGGCGCCTTGTCAGGTTTTAAAATTAATATACAAAAATCGGAAGCCCTAATTCTCAAGGGTCCCTCCAGGCCACTCTGGTCTTCAAAACATGCATTTAAATGGAACTCTGACTACATTCCCTATTTCGGGGTGCGCATCACGAGACAACCATCGCGTTTATATCAACAAAATCTTAATTCCTATGTAGCATGTTTGGAATCCCAACTCGTGGCTTGGAGGCACTTTACTTTATAATTTTTGGGTAGGGCAAATCTATTGAAAATGGTTGTCTTCCCTAAATTGTTATACTTACTACAGTCTTTGCCTATATACTTGAGACCAGTGGACGTTAGGCGGCTGAATGCTCTTTTCCGAGGGTTCATATGGAACCAGAGGAGACCAAGAGTGAGTCTATGCATACTGCAACAACGCCGTGAACATGGAGGGGTTAACTTTCCCCAGATTCATTTATACAACATGGCAGCTCAACTGCGAGTGATTGGGGATTGGATAACCGGCAGCTCCTGCTTTACTGATTCGACATTAGATCTACAATTTTCCAGACCCATTTCCTTAACATGCCTTCTACACACTCCCTACTCGGCTCTAACGCCTGATCAACGGGCTAATCCCCTAATCATGTCCGCCTGGAAGACATGGACCAAGGTCAGACAACATTTAGGATTAAACCCTAGATTCTCCTTACTCCTTCCCTGGACCCATAACCCTGACTTCCAAAACGCCAATCCCTTTCGTGGATGGGCTCGAAGGGGGTTGACATGTATTAGACATATAATTAACATGCTCACTCGCCGTCCCTATTCATTTAATGAACTACGTATACAATTAGATTTTTTGGGCCAACACCCCTTTTACTACATGCAGGCCTGTAGCTATGCTCACAAGGACATTAGACAGTTACAAGACCAAGACTGGGATGACTTCCTCTGTCACTTAACTCCATCTCACCAACACCGAAAGAGACTAATCACTACATACTATAATGTTTTAAGACAGCCACTGGACTACGCTAAATCGCGATCGGGTGTATCTTACTGGGTTGACCACTTAGAACATATCACTCATGACGATATCCTATCATCTGTAACCACGGCCGCTAAATACCTCCCGTCAGCCATGTACTGGGAGATGTCTTTTAAAATAGCACATAGGGCTTACGTGTCCCCTTACAGGGGCTTTCTTATGGGTAACTCCTCGTACCATTCATGTCTAAAGTGTGGAGCACCGGATGCAGAACTGTTACATTGCCTCTGGTCATGCCCAACTATTGTTGAGTTTTGGCGTAAGATTCAATGCTTTGTGTCAAATACCCTGTCCATACACTGCCCCTCAACCCAAAAGTGGGGTCTCTTTGGGATCCTGCCACCTTCCATGCTCTATATCCCGAACCATCACAAAAAACTGCTGTACCATGTCTCTGCGGCTGCTAGGAAGGCGATTCTCCAGGTCTGGATAACTAACACCCCCCCCCCCCACATCGTATCTTCCTGGAAAAACTATCTTACCTTTTCCGAATGGATTGGGTGGAAACCTCCCTTCGGAAAGAGCACAAAATTGAGGGATTTTTTAAGCTGTGGGAGAATTTTATACCTCTCTTGCCACTTCACATTAAACAAAAGCTGATTGCATGTTTTGGCTCCTCAACCTGGTACCTGGAGCATCAGTTGTCTGGTGTAACACCAATCATGCTATGAATCCTTGCACATCAGTGTGGAATTGTGGTACTACGGGGGATACACATGTCCATCCTCTCCCCCCCTCCCTCTTCTATCCTTCCCTTTCCCTTTCTTTATGGTTTCCTTTATGTGTTACATGTCCTATGAACATTGATACTCTTTTTTTCTCGTTGTTTTGGGGGTAAAATCTCTCGTACCGCTCTAACGAGGATCCTGTGTAATAATTTATATTACTTGTAGGATATATTTCCTGCAACATATTGATATCAGTGTTCAGAGATGTTATTGCCATGGGACATGCTGTTGAATTTTTGAATATTTGTTTATTTGTCTGTAATTGTTGGAATATAAAAATACATATTTAAAAAAAAAAAAAATCCTTGTATTCCCCATGAGATAAGTACTATTTTTTCTGCTAATTCGAAATGGAGGTCTGGATGTGATAAACAAGTTCAATATTTCACCTCTCTGAGGCAGGTCAAGGTGTTGATGTAACTTGTGGACTATTCATAAAGATAAGTCATCTCAGATAAGTCATCTTGTCTCTTACAAAATCAAATTCGACCAGGGAGGTGTCAAAATGAGACGTATTGTTTTTTCTCTCAAGAATAAAGTGAAAATCTACGAAGTAACAGAAGGCCAGGGTTTGTTTATGTAAAGAAGGGTTAATTCCATTAAGCATGCCAACTTCATCCTGAGTACTCTAAGTGATTGGGAATAGGTCTGCTTGCATATGTACCAGAGGATTAGCGAATCGGGCTGCTTGCTTATGTACGAGAGGAGTAGCTCCACGTCCAAAGTCACAGAATACTTAGGTAAGATAGCATGAGATGCGATGGGTACTCGTAAGAGCCTCAGATAAAGAGGATTGTCAGTCAGTTGCAGTATGAGGATGTTTAAATGGTCACTAACTTTTTAACAAACTTTGCATAACTCAATAGCACAACCGAATATAATAAAGTTTGTATTATATCTCATTGTTGAAAATGCCTCTTTCTCCACTTACCAGGTTCCTTTTCCCACTGAATTTTACTGCAAAATTCGTCTCCTCAAGACAAGAAGGACTATAAGCTCACTGAGAGATCAGTTAACAGATGCCAATAAAGTCTATGGAGAGGGGTGGGGGAGAAATGAGCAGGAGCAGAGTGAGAGGGCAGAGAGACACACACAGAGACACTGCTGCAGCTTGTAGTAAGTGTTATATCTCACTCCAGTGCTGGATTTTCAGCTACACTGCTCATTACAGCTGAATGACCTCCTCTATGCTGCTGCTGTTTCTGATGGTGAACTCAGAGAGATTGGGGAGCAGGATGTTTTCTTCTCTATGTGTGCTATGTATGGGAGACATGATAGTACTTAATGCAGGGAAAAACAAAGAAAAACTCATGCAGTCTTTAGGTGATGGCGCCAGGGAAGTAGGAACGATCGCAATATGTGGAAATAAATCTTTCTTTATTCGTGTGGACTATGTGTTTCAAGACCGTATCGGTCCCTTCATCAGGTCAAGCATAATGTATAAACATTATACTTGACCTGATGAAGGGACCGGTACGGTCTTGAAATGCGTAGTCCACATGGATAAATAAAGATTTATTTACACATATTGCAATCGTTCCTACTTGCCTGGCGCCATCACGTAAGACTGTATGAATTTTTCTTTTTTTTCCCTGCATTAAGTACTATCATGTCTTCCATACATAGCACACATAGAGAAGAAAACATCCTGCTCCCCAATTCTTGTTTTTTCCCTGCATTGAATCTCATTCCTACGGTAAGGAGTCGTCCTTCTAGGGATCGCAGTAGGATGCTGCCGGCACACAATGGTACAACACAGATCCACGACCACTGTTTCCTCTGATGTTATGCCCACAACCAGAGAACAGGCGGACTGCTTGGTCTTGTGGTACTAGATAAAAAGGACCAAGGTACAGATTGTACTCTGAATGACATTACCTCTGAGGAGAGCCACTGTCCCCTTTTTTTTTGCCCTTATCTTTCTGTATGATACTACTTAGGCTCTACCCACTGGGGTAAACTGAAAATTAGAGATAGATTCTGCAGAGCGGATAACTGTTAAAAAAAATGCAAGATATAAGTCAAATAATGGTCAGAAATTGTTTTATTTCTCCAGCACACTGAAAAGTCAAAAAGGTTTGGTCCACTTTAAGACTGAACCAATTAACTTCAAGGAATTTGAGGATGCTGCTGAGTGGAATTTGAACGTCAAGAATTCTAAGGCTGAAACTATCCCTTGAGATTGGCTTTTGCCTTCCTCTTTGAAACCAAGCCAGTCTTGATTAAAGGGAATGTGTCGCTAGAAATTATAATTTTTTTTTTTTAGTTAAACAATTATTATTTAAGTGATTACACATTGTTTTAATTTTTTTAATCTTTTCACAAATCAGCAAATATTATAAATTAGATTCTAATTTATAACATTTCCATGTGCTGGTCACTAGAGGGAGCAGTTCCCAAAATTGCAGCATGGTCAATGTGGTAAAGCAACCTCATTGCTTTATGCTGCAAATTTGGGGTAGACACACTCGCTCTAGTGTCCTCACACAATCCCCCCTCCCTTATTCTGGCTAGTGCCAGGAGAAGGAGGGGGTTGAATCTTCAAACCTCCTACACTGTATGCCGCGATTTTCTGAGCGAATGCACAGTGTAGGAGGATTAGATACAGTGCTAATCAGACAGTATAACACGAACATACACGAACATAATACACACATCACATACACAAACATAGCTTACCTGTTCCTGCCGCCGCTGCCGCCCCTGCTCATATTCCTTGCGTCTTCGCTTCCTTGAACATATGGCCGGAAGCCGCGGCCGGAAGTCGTCATCTGGTCCACATGAAAATGACCCCGGATTTTGCTCTGCTAACGAGCTTAGTTTTGGTCTGTGTGGGATCGGCGCATGCGCTGTTCCCACACAGATGGCATATGCTACAGTGAATAGAACGGCTCCCGTTCGCATTCTCTATGGGGATGTATGTGCCGTATTCCATCTCTGTATGTGTCGTTAATCGACACATACAGAGATGAAAAAAAACGGCAACCCCCATAGAGAAGTAAAAGTAAGAAAAAAAAAAATAAGCAGAACACGAGAACACAAATAAATAAAATTTATTTTAATATCAAACTAAAAGCAATAACATATAAAAAAAAAAATCATGACACCTTCCCTTTAAAGGGAATGTGTCGCGAATTAAACCTTTTTTTTTAAGTGTCGTTACTTATTTCTATTATAGTTTTTTACGTTTTTTGCTGTATTTTTTTTTTCTTCCATATGGTGGAAAGTATTAAAAATCAAATAATAATTTGACATGTTATCCTATGTTGGCCACCAGGGGGGAGCACTTCCCAGAATTACAACAAGGTGAATAAGGCAAAGCAACCTGACTCACAGCTGCTGTAAATGTGGGAGGGAATCTCAACCCCCTCCCACAAGCCAGCAAAAGGTGTCTTCAAAATTGCTAAGCAGTGTCCGGCAGCCATTTTGGGTGTGTTATAGGACACACCAAAAGGCTAAGGGTGTGTTCACACGCTTACTGAACAAAGGGAAAACAGCTCATGATTTTCAGCCATTTTTTAATCAAACTCGCGTTTTTTAACGGCCGTTTTTGGAGATGTTTTTCTATAAAGTCAATGAAAATCGGCTCCAAAAACATCCCAAGAAGTGATGCGCACTTCATTTTGGTGGGCGTCTTTTTACGTGCCGGTTTTGGAAAATGACCACGTAAAAAACGCATTTCCCATTGAAACCAATGGGCAGATGCTTGTAGGCGTTCTGCTTCCGATTTTTCAGCTGTAAACATTGTGTGTGGCCTTACCCTTAGGGCTTATTCAGACGAACGGGATATACGTCCGTGCAACGCGCGTTGCACAGACCTATGCTAGTCTATGGGGCCGTGCAGACAGGTGCGTGATTTTCATGCATCGTGAGTCCGCTGCGTAAAAGTCACGACATGTCCGTTCTTTGAGCGTTTTTCGCGCATCACGCACCCATTGAAGTCAATGGGTGCGTGAAAACCACGCATGTCGCACGGAAGCGCTTCCGTGGGACGCGCATGATTCGCGCAACAGCGGTGAAAAGGATAAATGAAAACAGAAAAGCACCACATGCTACAAACATACAAACAGAGTGTCATAATGATGGCGGCTGCGCGAAAATCACGCAGCCGCGCATCATATGGTGATGACACACGGAGCTGTTAAGTGGCTTTTGCGCAGGCAAAATGCCACATTTTTTTGCGTGCGCAAAAAGCACACGCTCGCGTGATTTTCGCGCAGCCGCCATCATTATGACACTCCGTTTGGATGTTTGTAAACAGAAAAGCACATGGTGCTTTTCTGTTTTCATTCATCCTTTTCACCGCTGTTGCGCGAAATCACGCGCGTCCTACGGAAGTGCTTCCGTGCGACATGCATGATTTTCACGCACCCATTGATTTCAATAGGTGCATGATGCGCGAAAAATGCTCAAAGAACGGACATATCGTGACTTTCACGCAGCGGACTCACGCTGCGCAAAAAACACGGACTGTCTGCACGGCCCAATAGACTAATATAGGTCCCTGCGACGCGCGTGAAAATCCCGTGCGTCGCACAGACGTATAACACGCTCGTGTAAATGAGCCCTTAGAATGATGAAAGTGAAGTGAATGACTTTTCAGTTGACCGGTTCACACGCCGTGTATTTGATACGTTTTTTTTTTTGCACATTTTACGTGCAAAGAAACTTCATTAAAAAAAAACGCTTGATTACAGTTGATTTTGCGTGTTTGGGGGGATTTGTGTGTGTGGGGGGGGTTGCTCGCCGCTGATTCTTCAAAACAGCTGATAACAAACTTTGCATAACTCAATGTCCAGGAAAACATGGCACCGCACCTGTCCTCAGGTCGTGTGTGGTATTACAGCTCTGTCCTATTCACTTCAATGGAGGTGAACTGCAATACCAGACACAACCTGAGGACAGGTGCGGCGCTGTGTCTCCAATCCGGACACTCCTTCTGTCCTGAGATGACCCGCCGCCTTCACTGTAGACAGAACCACACAACTATGGCATGAGGGCAGGGCTTGTCCTGAGTGCACTGTCTCTTGTTATGGACAGATTTATAGTCACATGAACCCCGTCTGATGAATCGGTAACCTAGGTCCGATCACATGACAGAGGGGGATCACCAAAAACCCTGTTCACCCTCAGCCCGTCCATCCAGCCCTTTCCTGGTTATATCTGCTTCTGGGAAAGCTGGGTGACCACCATTACCCCTCCTACTGGAGTGTGTTTGGGGATGTGACTAATGAACCTCTCACACTCCAGTAGGAGGGGTAATGGTGGTCACCCAGCTTTCCCAGACCCCTGAACGATAAATCTCTAGTTGTGCTGAGACTGAGAGGTTCATTAGTCACATCCCCAAACAGTCTCAGCACAACTAGAGAGATTTACCGTTCAGGGCTTTCTCTGTACAGTTGCATAATGTGTCCTTCATACAGGGGGGGGGGGCATTAGGGGGGGTCCGCTAGGTGGGGGGCCATTAGGGGGGGCATCAGGGGGGGGCATCGGGGGGGGCCCGTTAGGGGGGGTCCCGTTGGGGGGGGGGGGCATCAGGGGGGGGCCCGTCGGGGGTCACGAGAGCGGGGGTCTGTGAGATAGAGAGTGGGACAGACAGAGACACAGACCTTACCTGCAGTGCAGCTGGTCTTCAGTATGGTGCCTGCTGTCTCCCTGCAAATAGCTGATCTGCTGTGTGGCTCTGACCTGCGTCTGCACAGTACAGAGCCAGAGAGCAGAGTCAATGGAACGGCTCACGTTCATTGTGCCCTATGCACTGTAGCTGCCATATTCCATCTCAGTTTGTGTCGTTAATCGACACATACAGAGATGAAAAACAAAATGGCAGCCCCCATAGAGAAGTAAAAGTTAGAAAAAAGTAAAACACAAACACACAAATAAATAAAATTTATTTTAATAACATACTAAAAGCAATATTATATAAAAAAAAAATGTTTCGCGACACCCGTCCTTTAAGTAATAAAGTTATATCTATCCCTCGTCCTAGGTTTAAGGGAGAATTCATCAGATCATTTGCTTGTGAAGAGAGACCTAAGATGGAGAACAAACAACTAGAGCTGCAATATACATTTATTCAGAAAGGCTGGCAAGTAAATCTGGCAATCCCTGAAAACAATTGTTCCTAATGAAGCCTTCAGTCCACGTTTAACTCCTTAACGACATGTCACGTACATGTACATGACAGCATTTCAGAGGAAGTATGGAGTGGACTAACGGGCTGAGCGCGCTCCATACTCAGCATGCGACGGTTGTGTTATACAGCCGACAACTCACTGCAACGTACGGAATCAAAGATCACTTTGATTCCGCACGTTTAGCACCACAATCGTGACCGCGTCATTTAAATTGTTAGAATCAGGAGGGTGGCCCCTCAAACACGCCATTGCGCCCCCCACAACGGGATCAGCTGGTGACGATGGCAGCCTGGGGGCCTAAGGAAGGAGACTGTCAGTATAACAATATACTGTATTGCAGTATTTCATGCACGCGATCCAATGATCGTTAGTTCAAGTCCCCTAGGAGGACTAATATAAAAGTAAAAAAACTGTTAAGAAAGTTTTTATAATGTTCCAAAAAAAATATTTAAAGTAAAAAAAAAAAAACGTTTCCCATTTTTTCCCTAAAGCAATGTTAAAAAAATTTAAAGTTAAAGAGGCTCTGTCACCAGATTTTGCAACCCCTATCTCCTATTGCAGCAGATCGGCGCTGCAATGTAGATAAGAGTAACGTTTTTGTTTTTTTTAAAACGAGCATTTTTGGCCAAGTTACGATCATTTTTATATTTATGTAAATGAGGCTTTCTAAAGTACAACTGGGCGTGTTTAAAGTTAAAGTACAACTGGGCGTGTATTGTGTTCGTTACATCTGGGCGTTTTTACTTCTTTTACTAGCTGGGCTTTGTGTATAGAAGTATCATCCACTTCTTTTCACAACGCCCAGCTTCTGGCAGTGCAGACACAGCGTGTTCTCGAGAGATCACACTGTGACGTCACTCACTTCCTGCCCCAGGTCCTGCATCGTGTCGGACGAGCGAGGACACATCGGCACCAGAGGCTACAGTTGATTCTGCAGCAGCATCAGCGTTTGCAGGTAAGTCGATGTAGCTACTTACCTGCAAACGCTGATGCTGCTGCAGAATCAACTGTAGCCTCTGGTGCCGATGTGTCCTCGCTCGTCGGACACGATGCAGGACCTGGGGCAGGAAGTGAGTGACGTCACAGCGTGATCTCTCGAGAACACGCTGTGTCTGCACTGCCAGAAGCTGGGCGTTGTGAAGAGAAGTGGATGATACTTCTATACACAACGCCCAGCTAGTAAAAGAAGTAAACACGCCCAGATGTAACGAACACAGTACACGCCCAGTTGTACTTTTACTTTAAACACGCCCAGTTGTACTTTAGAAAGCCTCATTTACATAAATATAAAAATGGTCATAACTTGGCCAAAAATGCTCGTTTAAAAAAAAAAAAAAACCTTACTCTTATCTACATTGCAGCGCCGATCTGCTGCAATAGGAGATAGGGGTTGCAAAATCTGGTGACAGAGCCTCTTTAACATAACTGGTATCGCCGCACCTGTAAAAGTCAGAACTATCACAATATAGAATTATTTAACCTGCTCGGTGAACGCCGTAAAAAAAAAAAGGATATAAAACTTGCAAATTGATGTTTTTTGGTCACCTTAGTTTTGAAAAAAAAATAAGAAGTGATCAAAAAGTTAGTGAAAATTTATCGGTGAAAACTACAGCTCGCCCCGCAAAATTTAAGCCCTCACACCGCTAAATTGATGGAAAAATAAAAAAGTTATGGCTCTGAGAATGTGGCGACACAAAACATTTTGTTTTTTAGAAAATAAATTTAAAAAATTAAAAGCGGTAAAACATAAAACAAAAACATATAAATTTGGTATCGCCGTAATCGTATCAACCTGAAAAAAAAAAGGTGAATATGTTGTTTTTATCTCCTGATGGACGTCATAAAAACAAAATCCCCCCAAAAATGGTGTCATTGCTGTTTTTTGCCCATTTCACCCCTCAAATAATTTTTTTTTCAGCTTCCTAGTAGATTATGCAGTACAATAAATAGTAGCATGAAAAACTACAACTTGTCCGGCAAAAAGCAAGCACTCATATGGCTATGTTGACGAAGAAATTAAAAAGTTATGGCGGGGAGGAAAAAACTCAAATGAGAAAACTCAAATTGGCCTAGTCTTTATGGGGTTAATCAAATTCACTGGCTGTCTATCTTTGACAGGACTAAGAGGTGGCGATGAGGTGGAGGAATGAGATTTCTCAGAGCTAACCGACCACTCAATCAGGTTGACATGAAGAGAACTCTTGATGGGTGGCCATTTCCCCCTCACTGCTTGACTCGACGTTTAAGCACCCCAACCGTTCAAGGACGCATCTGTCTTAATTGTTATATCTGCAGGCGAATGACGAATGGGTGCTGGGGTTGACCACTGGTTAAAGGGCTGCTACTCATCCTATCAATCTTACCAGCTGTCTGACAGACCACCGACCTAATGCTAGAATATCTATGGCATACGCCACTCATTCCTCCCACTTCTTTGGGGAGACACTCATTGAAGAGGTTAGAATCTTTTTGTGATCCCCAAGAATACTAGGGAATTCCTCTGCTGGGGAATTGACTTTTCCATATTGACTGGGAAATCTGTCTCTTCCCAAAGTTAAAAAAATCTGATCTCTTTGTGATAACAAAACCTGCTGAACTAGATGAAACACTAAGGCTGGGTTCACACGACCTATTTTCAGGCGTAAACGAGGCGTATTATGCCTCGTTTTACGCCTGAAAATAGGGCTACAATACGTCGGCAAACATCTGCCCATTCATTTGAATGGGTTTGCCGACGTATTGTGCAGACGACCTGTCATTTACGCGTCGTCGTTTGACAGCTGTCAAACGACGACGCGTAAATTGACTGCCTCAGCAAAGAAGTGCAGGGCACTTCTTTGCCACGTAATTTGAGCTGTTCTTCATTGAACTCAATGAAGCACAGCTCAAGATTTACGAGCGTCTCAGACGGCTCGCAAAATGCGAGGAGGAGCATTTACGTGTGAAACGAGGCAGCTGTTAACAGTCTGTCTTTTCACACGTAAATGCCTCTCATCGTGTGAACATACCCTAACAGAGACACTTTCGGAACAGAAATGAGTTAATATTGCCTTCGTAACCAAAGAAAAGTTGTAGGGTGCATTACCAAGGGTGAAAACTATGATGTTCCAGTGAAAGAAGCATCTGTATTTAGGCACAATACAAATTATGTAGAATGTGTTTTTCAAATGTATTTTGATGAGAAATAAACTTTTCTGCAATAGGTATCTGAATTCTGAAAAACTTTCCAGATGGAACCATTTTAATTTCAGATATTGGTTGAGGTATGAAGACTGATTGGACTGATGCATTTAACTTAATGACTGGAAAAACGTGGCACACCCAACCGTTTTAATCCTGCGGGTGACGAGAAGGAATAGCAAATGTCACGATCTGTGCGTATGTGGACCCACAGGGCTGTACCACTGTAGCGGGATAGCAGCTGGCCAACATAATAGCACGTCAATGTCTATAGTTTGAATAAGGGTACCTGTGGTAATTCAGACAGTAGCGACGGTTAGGCTCAGATGGGACCTTGGCAACAGGCAAAAGAACAGGCGTGGTGTAACACAAAATGCGTAGTATACGGCACAACAAGACTCCAACTCTCTATGGCATAGGAACAAGGTAGCACGGGATACAGGATACAGGTAACAGGTACGGGAACACTGGGAACTGGAAAACACTAAGGGACCATTTGCAAAGACTAACACGGGTAGGGGGGGCAGGGCCCATATTATAGTCCAGGGTGATCTGGGAGCAATCAGTCAAATCTAAAACATGTGTGTGCGCTGGTCCTTGAAGGCCGGGAATGAGCTCGAACGCGCAACCTAGTGGTCACTGCCAGACAGGACGGCCGCATGTGCTGGCATCTCTGGGGAGGAAGACGTCTGCAGGATGTTTCAAGAACCTCCAGAGCTTATAAAACAACTTTTAAATGGTGACAATACACAATCAAAAAACACTTCTTAAACTGTATCCGTTTATATAAATGCACATTCCAAATGACATCTTTTTGGGCAAAACCTTCAAGGTGCAAGGCCAAGTTTGCCATCTCATCGGATCTTTACTACCACAAGATGAGGCAAAATTTCTTCAGATTTATTTTGTATCAGATTACATTGAACAGGCCAATATCAGAAATCAGAACTTTCCACAACTAAATAGTAACCTTATATCTCCACTTCAAAACATGCTGGCTGCATCAGGTGAATCCGTACGTACATAGTTTCAAAGCTGCATTACAGTCTATTCCGCAGGGGAAAACCAATGATTACAAAATGATCATCAGCGCAGATAGACATCCTGTTGCAGATAGACGTACTGTTTCTGTGGGACTTACTCACACAGCACAGTGTGATCTCGCGAGATCACGCTGTGCTGTCATTCATGTTCAGCTGTACTCAGCACAGCGTGATCTCGCAAGATCACACTTGCTGTGAGTAAGTCCCACAGTGGACCTCAGTGTCAGCTACTTTCTTGCATGGCCAGCTCTATGTGGCTCTCTCCCGTATTAGCAACTCCACCAATCTTTATGCACACATCCCTGGTGGTTCTACTGCTAACATTGTTTACAGGGAAGCGTTGTCGTAGTGAACCTGACTACTGAAAGAAAACTATTTTTTATTGAAGTTTGTTTATTGTCTTTGGGTTTTTTTTCCACTTTGTTTTGAGTAAGGTTCCAGGCTAGGAGTATACTTATAAAAAACAACATCGGTAAGTTTTTCAGTGGTTTGTGCGAACGAAGTCACGGGCATAGCTAGTTATACATTTAAAAAGCCCAGAAAAAGAAACAAGTCACGACCAAATAATTGAAAAAATATATATAAACAGTCTTTATTGAAGTTACTTTAGACACAGAGACAACATACAAACAATTAAATATATTAAAATACCAGAAACCCTCGAACAGGGATGGAATCAGAGAAAAAAGCAAAGCGACCCCCAGATAGTAAAATATGGTCACAATCAACTCCCAAGTGTAGCTAAAGTGCATATATATATATATAAGCTATTTAAGCAAGTGCTAGGCATAATGCATTTGCACAGATGGACACGTATGCATAGTGTGAATAGTCAACAATCTAGAATGCAGCCCTAAGTACATATAGCACACTGAGCAATGTACCTACACCTACATGATATAAGATGAATGGGAGCTCCGGACCAGGAAGGGGGACCTCTGCTTGACCCAAGGCGCGTTTCGGTCATGCTTCGTCAGCACGAGCGAAACGCGCGAGCGAAGCACGAGCGAAACACGCGTTGGGTCAAGCAGAGGTCCCCCTTCCTGGTCCAGAGCTCCCATTCATCTTATATCATGTAGGTGTAGGTACATTGCTCAGTGTGCTATATGTACATAGGACTGCATTCTAGATTGTTGACTATTCACACTATGCATACGTGTCCATCTGTGCAAATGTATTATGCCTAGCACTTGCTTAAATAGCTTATATATATGCACTTTAGCTACACTTGGGAGTTGATTGTGACCATATTTTACTATCTGGGGGTCGCTCTGCTTTTTTGCTCTGATTCCATCCCTGTTCGAGGGTTTCTGGTATTTTAATATATTTAATTGTTTGTATGTTGTCTCTGTGTCTAAAGTAACTTCAATAAAGACTGTTTATATATATTTTTTCAATTATTTGGTCGTGACTTGTTTCTTTTTCTGGGCTTGTTATCTAGTCACTAGGACCACTAGTATATTTTGGGGTATTACTCGGTTTGCTAGTTATACATTTATTTTCATCCATTAAAGACTGTTGCCTTTGATCAACAATGGGTTAATGCTTCAAAAAAGTAAGAGGTGTCTCCCCTATACAAGTATGGGTTACCTATGGAGTCCCTGTCGTCGAGATGTGTGATGTCAATGATTTTAGTAGGTGGAAAGTTCACTGCTTTTTCCCTGTTTCCATGTCTGTGCACATTATGAACGCTATGACTAAGAGGCATTCATCTGCTCAAAGCGCAAAAGCGTTTTCTATATGTTTTTGTGCTGGGCTACATAAAGGATGCAGGATCCTTTCTCCTCAATAGCTGGATTATGTCCGCAGCCATTGAGAGGATATTCCATGCAGCGAGGGAGAAGCCCTGTTGTTTGGATGCATGCCAAACAATCAGCAAGGTGGTGAGCTGACTTTCTGTTTTTTATATGTGCCCCTCCTCACATGACCGGGCACCACGCTATGTCCAGAAGCAGCTCTTTTGCCTGGATGTATAAGCATCCGTGGCTTCTGATTGGCTTTTGGGCAGCATTTATTTTGCATAACAATTTCTGCTGCTGCGCATGACAAAGAGGTGTTGAGTGCATAAGGTGTGTACAAGCACCTGTCCCTCAGGAGAGCGCAGCTCCTGTACATGGACCACGGTGATGACATGCTCGCCACACACCGGTAAGTACCAAGCTTTCTGCCAAGGAATGTGAGATATTTCAGTGTAGGAAAGGCTCAGACAACTGCATGTAACCTGCTAAGGGGCTACACAGCACTACAACAGGCAGCGTAGACCGTATGACACCTACTGTAGTCCCACCAGTACTTAAAAACGAGAGCTTTTCAAGATGGAGTAGTGTTCTTCACATTACAGACTAGACTACAAAGATGATCTTAGTCATAGTAACACATAGTAACTTATGGGGTATGAATATTTATCATGGGTGCAAGTGAAATGAAGTAAAAGATTGCCCCCAAAAATTCACCAGTTTAATATCTGCTGCCAAGATTTTTAAAATTTTTCTCAGCTGTTTCTTAATTTTATCTGTTCCCGGGAAAGCTGGGTAAAAAAAATTAATAGGGCTGGTATTACACTTAGTACGATGGCTACAAATCAGCTTTACTTCTGTCCAGAAAGGCGAATCTGCCCAGTTATGAAGCAATGCCAGAGCAGGAACATGTATCACCACATCACAAAGCTGAGTGACAAACCGTGTGGGAACTGCAATGGCCATCATATTGCTATTCACCCAGCTTTTCCAATTTAACAGCTGAAGAGAATTTTTAACAACTTAACCAAAGAAAATAAATGAAGAACATACATACATCTATATATATATATAATTTAAAAAAAATTCAGAGTAGAGGAAAATGTTTTATCTCTGTGCTGACTTTGACAGACTTCTTGTGTGAAAGGCCCTATTTCTTATACCTTATACCTGGGTGATGGTGGTGATAGGAGGGCATTGAAGGTCAAACCTTGTATTCCCATCATGACCATAAAACAATTATCGTAAAGTTAATGCCGTAATTTCTGAAGAGAATCGTTCTTAATTTTAACATGTATTGTCAGTTTAAAGGAATTGTCTCATGAAATACTTTCATGATAAATCAGAATGATGAGGTGCCAGCAGTTGGGCTCTCACCAATTTTGAGAGTGCACCGCTCCTGTTCTTGACTCGGTCCATGGTTTCTATAGAGAGGGTGCCATAAGTGTCTGTAACTCCGATTCATTTTAAATGAGATCAAACGTACTATGTAACTATATCCAGCCACTTCTACAATTAAGTCACGGACCAGGCTGAGACAAGGAGCTTCTTATTCCTGAGATCTGTGGCGATCCAAGATGCTGGACAATCACTTTTATAATGTTATACCAGCACTGTAGTACCTACAAAAAGCAATCTGTATTTAGAAATAGTATGATCTTATAGTAACAGTCTGTTACACGATGTACAGCTGCTTCTGGAAATAGAGTATTTAATACCAAAAACTGCAAAGTGAATGCAAGATTTGTGACTTCTCCATCAGAAATCTAGATATTTGACAGAATCTCTGTTGTGTTTGCCTTTAGTTCTCACTGTTCATTATACTCTATAACGTTAACACTGTTTCCATGGGGATGTTCTGCTTCAATTGTTCTGGCCTGTGTTAATGCATAGAGAATGTTCAAGTTGACAGGTACATGGATCTGTTATTCTTTGTCTTTATCTATGTTGGGAAAAGCCACATTTGAACTCTAAGATTCCAGAACCTTCCATACTGTGTCCTCATTTTACTTTTTCTTTTTGACCCCCCTCGTGTTTATTCGCCAGCAAATTCTATATACATTTAGAGATTAGGCACAAACAAGTGGCTGGAATCCTACAGACATATAAGCTGATCCAGCAGCTAAAAGAGTTATTTTCTTTTTTCTTTTACATCTTTAGTCTTTTTTTTTTCTTTTTGTACTCATTGCCTTCTCTCTTCTGTAATATGTATATTAGAATGTAGAACTATTTTGAAATAATAATTTATTTAATTTATTTTCTTTGTTTTTCGATGTAAAAAAAAGTAATAAACAAAATGATGTTCAGTACCTGCTCATATCACAAGAACTCGAGATACTACCAATTTTACTGCTATCTGCAGTTGGAGGCCCATCACCCATTGCAGGTTGCCAAAATCAGCTCTCGGGTATATTAACAAGAGCTTTAGTTATTGAAAATGTTTCACCGTTTTTTTTTCTCTGCCCAAGCAGGACTCATAGCTCAGCTTCTCCATTATTGCACCATTGAATAAACATCATCCACCCAAGACAAAGCACTACTGTCTCAGAAAAAAAGGACAGCAAACATTAAGACATTTAAAAGACATCAGGCATTTCACCCAAAAAGGAAAAATAATGTATGCACACTGCAATATTACAGATCCATGTTGGATACATCCATACTACAATGCCTACAGTATAGACTATTGGGCATATTGTACCTTTTTATATGGGGACACACAAAAGTTTTTTCATGGCATGCCAAATTACTGATCTGTTCTCCCCTAAAAGTATTGCTTCTAGGGCAGAATACACTGTCCAACAGAGGCACTATACGATGGTACAGAGAGTGTCAACAGGTCCATAATAGGGACCCAAAGACTTAAAGAGGCTCTGTCACCAGATTTTCAACCCCCTATCTCCTAAAGCAGCAGATCGGCGCTGCAATGTAGATAACAGTAACGTTTTTTTTTTCCAAAAACGAGCATTTTTGCCCAAGTTATGACCATTTTTATATTTATGCAAATGAGCCTTTCTTAAGTACAACTTGGCATGTTTAAAGTTATGTCCAAGTGGGCGTGTATTGTGTGTGTACATCTGGGCATTTTTACATGTTTTACTAGCTGGGCGTTGTGAATGGAAGTGTATGATGCTGACGAATCAGCATCATCCACTTTGCTTCGTTACCACCCAGCTTCTGGCAGTTCAGACACACAGCGTGTCCTCGCTCATCCGACGCAATGAAGTTCCTGTGGGAGGAAGTGAGTGACGTCAAAGCGTGATCTCGCGAGGACACACTGTGTGTCTGTGCACTGCCAGAAGCTGGGTGGTAACGAAGAGAAGCGTTCCGCTGGTGTATTTTACACATCTACATGTAGTATTTTTTTTTTTAAACGGCGTGTGAACATGCCCTAAGGGAATTATTTTTTATTGACGTCTAGTTTTTATTGCAGTGCAGGGCGAAGACAGTTGTAGGTGAGAAGATTTTTATTTTTTATATTACTCATTTTATTTTTTTATTTTGCAAGTTCTGCTCGACCGTTTGGACTACGTCGTAGATACGCTGGACTACTACGATGTTGTACGGTTTTTTAAATAAAATGCTTAACGAGGGTTGTGCTTGGGAATTTTTATTTGACAAAAAATATATTTTCTTAGGGTGTATTCACACAATGCGGTTTTGCCGTGTTTTCGTCACCCTGCCCAAAACGACATAGAAAAAATTGTGGTAAAAATGCATGTGCTATTCGATGTGGTTTTCAGCCGTGCGGGAAAAATGCGGCAAAATCACCCTTAGACCCTGTTCACACAGTTTTTTGCAGCCAGAAAAAAAATCTGCCTCAGAATGCCTTCATAAATTTTGAAGCCGATTTTAGACTGCCTACACTTTTTATTCTGCTGTTTTCGTGGCAGTTTTCACCCGTGGCTATTAAGGCTGATGCAAGAACCATGGGCAAAAACGCAACGAAAAATGCCTCCGAAAAGTTTTTAACGGGAGGTCAGAGGTGGAAGCCGCAAGGAAGGAGACGCCGCTTTTTTTTCCCCACGAGTGGTCAGAAGCCACCCGGGAAAAAAACGCCTCTGCCTCCAAATGAAATCAATGCGGGTAGATTATGGCGCTGATTCCGGCTTGGTTTCCACATCAAAATCAGTGCCAGCAAGCTCTGTGTGAACAGGGAGTTATATCTCTGTTTTTTAATACTTTATTACCACCTAAGGGTATGTTCACACGAGGGCGTCCGTTACGGCTGAAATTACGGGGATGTTTCAGCCTGAAAACATCCCCGTAATTTCAGCCGTACCGGCATGTGCAGGCGCTTGAACGCCGCGTCAATTACGGCCGTAATTAGCGCTGCTATTTATTGGAGTCAATGAATAACGGCTCTAATTACGGCCAAAGAAGTGACAGGTCACTTCTTTGACGCGGGCGTCTATTTACGCGCCGTTATTTGACAGCGGCGCGTAAATTTACGCCTCGTGTGAACAGACAAACGTCTGCCCATTGCTTTCAATGGGCAGATGTTTGTCAGCGCTATTGAGGCGCTATTTTCGGCCGTAATTCGGGGCAAAAACGCCCGATTTACGTCCGTAAATAGGCCGTGTGAACATACCCTTAGTAATGGCAGTTATCTGTTTGACGACTGTTTGACTGGCTTAGTGTTAGCCAGTAAAAAGGCTAGTAAAAAGGCTAGCAGTAACCCCCAATTATTACCCTGGTAACCACCGCCACCAGGAGTATCGGGAAGAGCCGGGTATGATCCAGTACCCGACCATCTGTAATGATGGTCGGGCACCGGGTCGGGGCATAGGCTGCTATTATCAGGCTGGGAAGGGCCAAAAACTGGCCCTTCCCACCCTGGTAATACTATATTGTATCTGGCTGGTTATGAAAATTGGGGGACCCCACGTCGTTTTCATCAATTATTTATTTATTCTTTTTTTTTTTTTTTAAACGACGTGGGCACTCACATTTTCATAACCAGCCAGATACAATAAATCTGACGCAGTCTAGCATTACCAGGGTGGGAAGGGCCACTGTTTTTGGTCCTCCCAGCCTAATAATATCAGCCTGCGGCCGCCCAAGTACCCGCCTATCACTACAGATGGTTGGGTACTGGATCGTACCTGGGTCTTCCTGATACCCCTGGTGGCGGTGGGTACCGGGGTAATAATGGGGAGTTAGCTTTATTACTGGCTAACCCTAAGCCCCACCTTAGTAATGGACGTCGTCAGACAGACAATTGCCATTACTAAGGTGGTAATAAAGTATTAAAAAACAGAAACAAAAGAAAATATTTTTTGATTGAAATAAAAACTCCCCCACACAACCCTCTTTCACCATTTTATTTAAAAACAGAAAATCTACGACGTAGTCCTAACAGTGCAGTGGAACCTGCAAAAAGAAAAAAAAAATATGAAGGATTAGCGGTGCTTCTGTGCCGCTGATCATTCATAGCCGACAATCAGCTATTTTGGAGGAACAGCTCCGAGCTGCTCTGTTGTGCACCCCCCACAAACGCATACACACAAACCCCCCCCGCATGCACGCACACACACACCTTACCTGCAGTGTAACAAAGGCTCCTGTTCGTTATGTCCTATGCCCTGTAGCTGCCATATTTCATCTGTGTATGTGCTGTGAAGAGACACATACACAGATGAAATAAAACATGGCAGCCCCAGTAGTGGAAAAAAAAGTGTTACATATATTTTATTAAATAAAAACACATAAATTAATAATATAAAAAAATAATTCATGACACCTTTACTTTAAACACATGCTGAGAGTTGTACTGCAGATGTGCTAGCCCTTGGTTATAATAATATATCAAAGGAAAATGCATACATATATATATATATATATATATATATATATATATATATATATATATATATATATATATGCTGTGTTGGGTGAAAAAATTCATACTTTTTTTGCTGAGTGCTGCTTCCAGTCTCTTTTCTTGGATATATATATATATATATATATATATATATATATATATATATATATCTTGCAAGTTGGTTTCTATCTTTTTTTGAAAACTTAAACCTCTAGACAATGAACATATTCCACAACTACCATTTTCGGAGAACAAAACTATTAAGAAATAAAAGATGGAATATGCAAAAGATTGTTCACACAATTTGTAAGCAAATATTTTATGTAATTCTAGATCTAGGAAATGTCATGTACCAATAGTGATGTTTGTATGATTTATTTGTGTTGTAACACTGTCGGTATTTTGTAACATGTCTTCCCTTCCTGTAATCTGTTGTCTGTCCCCTGTTGTCAGGCGAAATCCATCCCTAGTTGCAAAACAGAATAGAAAGACTTCAGAAAGTGGGGGTGTGCTCTTCGCAACCTTTCCCTATAAGGGAAAGGGAGCAGGAGGACACTATCCATAGATGTCTATCTAGAGGGGAGGGGGAAGCAGGAGCTGCTGCTGCAGCTGCTGGAAAGATTTCTATGTTGACCCAGTGCTGGATTCTCAGCTATACTGCTCATTACTACTGTATAATCTCGTTCATGCTGCTGCAATATATTTGTGTTAGATAGACATAGGAGAGCAGCATTCTCCTCTTTTCTGTGTGCAGTGTATAGACGACATGATAATTGTTAGGCTTCACCCACTAACTACGAGAAAATTGAGAATTAGAGATAGAGCCTACAGAGGGGAAAACTGTTAAATAATGCAGAATACAAGTCATATAATGGCCAGAAATCGTGTTATTCCTCATATACACACATATGACAGCTTTTTCGGAAAATCCACCGCAAATGTTAGGTAAGTTTTTAATATACAGATTTTATATCACTGCAACAACCACTTAAACTTAGCTTAGGTGGCTTGAGGGTTAATAAAAAATATTGCTAGAAGTGGTGAGATGGTTAATAATAATATCCCTGGTTGTCAAAGGTGGTGTAATGATGGGGGTAGGGAAACAGACAAGTGAGCCCTAATCTACCCGCCACTCAGTCCCTGCCTACTTGCAACGACCCGCCCTAGGCGACGGGGTACAACTGAGCGACGGTCCCTACGCTCAGTAAGTGCATGACAGACAAACAGACAAGGGTACACAAAGCTAAGGGAAATGGGGCAGTTGCCCACGGCAACACCGTGAGCAACAAGAGTGGTGAACGAGCCGAGTCAAACCAGGAGTGAACGAGGTACCAAACGCAGAGCAGGAGAGTAGTGAACAAGCCGAGTCAAACCAGGAGTGTACGAGGTACCAAACGCAGAGCAGGAGAGTAGTCAGTAAGCCGGGGTCAGTATGAAGCAGGGTCAAATAGTTCAGAAGCTGCAGCAGGGCCAGGAAAACAAACAAGAAGAATCACAAGCAAGGAGGAACAGGAAAGGCAGGTATAAATAGACAGAGGGTGGGAGCTAGCTCCGTCTGGCCAGGCTGTGATAGGCTCTCCCACTCCTAAGCCTGCCATCCTGAGTGGTGGAAGATGGAGTCAGTCTCACAGACATAGAAGCAGGTGCAGACTGATTACCTATGGGCGTAGACACAGAAGCTGTGCCTGGCAGATCCTTTACAGGTGGCTTAGTAATTCATACAATTTTTTTGGTTGGTCTATATTGGTTAAGGCCTTAATGGTAATAAGCCTGAGGTGTATGCTGGTGACTGGGCTAAGGGCAGCATCCTTGGAACTCCAAGATCGTGAACAGGTTAATGTGGACATGTCTGGTGGTATATGGTAGAAGGTTAATATTAGCACTCCTTGTGGTCTAGGGTAGTGAAGGAGTTAGTACAAGTCTCTTGTGGTTCAGGTGCGGAAGGGTTTTACTCAAACCTGGTGTCCTGTGGTTTGCTCACCTCCCAGGCTGCAATGTCTTCACTTCTTACAGGAAGCTGAAAGCAATAAGGTACATTTACCAAGACGAGTGTTTCATACACCAGTCTTGGCTATCTGCTCTGCTGAGGTAAGATGTGACAGATTTATTAAGAGGCGCACACCTCCTAATAAATCTGTTGCGACTCTTTGGAAGCTTTGCGCCACAATTGGGGAGCAAAGACCGTGTCTGTGCCACAATTCTTGCGCAACGACCACGGATGTGCGGCATCCACCCCCATCAGACATAAAATAAAAAATGGATGCTCACCTCACCGCTCTTTTTCTCTTCAACTAGGACCTGGCCTAAATTATAATAAACTTGCCTGGCAGTGGTTGAACCGTCCCTTTGTGTAGGTCACGGCTCTTTTTAAAAAGTGGAGAGGGCGGCGTAAAACACTAATTATGACTTTTGAGCCATTCATTGTTCACAGGGATCAGTGCAAGGGATAGGGAGATCTGAGTGGCTGTGATTTAACACTCACACAGTTGTCACTGTGATTTGATAGAGCGCTTAATGAGCACTCTCCTCCATAGCTAACAAATAAGGAAATGGTCTAACCAAAATATTATTTCCTAATTGTCTTACATTGATTACACTACCCTGCATCGTCACACAGATGTACTGCTGGATTCACTTCGCTACTAGGCCCCCCATGAAAGTCCTGTCAGTATGGAATGGGCGGACCTGCATAAGCCCCTGTATATCAGTCTTTCTGAACACGTGTTATTCTAAGGCATTAAAGTGTCCCTCTAATGTTACTCTACTGCCCGATCTGACATCGGGCGTGGAGAGCCGTAACTGCATGGGGGGACAGTACAGTTGCCGAGGCAACCATACGACGCACAGCTAGTATCGTGCACAGTTCCTATTATAATTAATAAGACCTCTTGCATGATATTCACTGGGTGTCGTAGGGTTTCCTCGGGAACTATATCACCCAGTAAACAGTTTTGACTCCCTATGCCCGATGTCAAATCGGACAGGAGCGTAACAGTCAAGGGACACTTTAATCATTTATCATTTAGATCTAAATGATAACTGCCAAATGTTATTAAAAAAAAATATCAACAATTAACAACAGATATATCATTTACAAAATGGGTTGGTAATGCTTCTCCCATCAACACCAGCAACAAAAATTTAATCTTGCAAACTTAGATCATAAAAAGGGCATTCAAATGATACCAGATGATGTATTTTCTCCTGTACTTTATCCAATTTCTGCCATAGACAGATTGATAGATTAGTATACCTGCTGCACACATGGTATTCTATAGAAAGTATAAAGTGATTATCATTCAGATATGAGCAATTCCAAGATAATGTGATAATTGCCCTGTATAAATAAGCAAATTACTATGAAAATGTAAATGATCTTTCATGAATACTTGGAAATCTGTTGTTCTTCTCATTAGGTGTCTTAGTAAAAGGGATATTATTGCCACACGGTGACCACTTATTGCAGATTGCTTCTTGTCAACAAACCATTAAAACGGTTTTCTGAGAATTTATATATATATATATATATATATATATATATATATATTATTTTTTTTATATATATTTAAGCCCCAAATGTAAAAACAACAAACTTTCCCCTAAAATTACCTACTACCACTGCCCTGTGTACCCTGCAGCTCCATGTGACCCTCCATGAGCACTAATGTTTTGTGACAACATGTCAAGTGACTGTGGCAGTGATGTGCCGTCCATAGTGACGTCATACTACGGTCAGCATTTAGAGGGATGCAGGATCTGGTGGGGCCCCAGAAGGTAATTGGTAAGATAATTATTGCTAAAGCCAAACAAAAAATAAATAAATTCTCGCAAAATAATATTTGTTAAAAAGTGGATAGCATAGCTGTGATACTGTAATTTTCTTATAAAAATACCTTTGAATACAAGCAGGATAGAATAGTTATGGTAATTGTGTTTTCAAGAACAACCACAGTCACCTTAACAATTGCTAATGTAGAACTTTTTTTCTTTTTCGTAAAGGCAACATCTGGTACTTTTTGGAATAATACAAATATTTCTAATAGAAGAACCTAATGGTGACCCCATGCTGTTTCTGATCCCAGCACACTGTTTAGGGACAATGACCTGTTTACAGTTCAAAGAAAACTCTAGTACATGCAAAGTTTTGGATTGAGACCACGACACAGGGGTATTATGTTTGGCTCAGAAAGACAAATATTTCCATAAAAGCAACGTTCAAAATGCATTCTGTCATCACTTGCACAAGATGTGATATAAGAGCCTTCTGTACATCCAGATTATTTATTCTGGACACTTATCTGTTACCTATTCTAGGCTTTTATAAATTATGCTGGATTTTGTGGGGAGCTGGATAATATAGTAATCCCAATACTATAAACTCCCAGTGTACTGCCATCTTTGTAACAAACAAAAAAAAGTACACTTATATAGTTAGTACTAATGTAACTTCTACATAAAGGGACACTCTTTGTGTAGTGTAGGTCATACCACCGATTTCCGAATGTTGTGAGGTTATACAGGCCCAGTACAAAAAGTGAAAGCTTTGGCGCTGGTGTGGGCACTAAAGAGCAAGTTTATAGGCCTACGCACCTGCTGGTTCCCCTAACCCACTGCCCCCCACAGACACTAGTATCAAAATGAAGTTAATTTCATGCTAATTGGAAATTGGGTGTGGATTAAAGGAGATTACCTTAGCGTCACGAAAGTACAACAGGTGAACAAATGGGTAAATTCTATTTATAATTAGTAAATGAACAATAAAAACGGATCTTGCGAGGTCACGCTGTGCGAGTAAGTCCCACAGTAACTTTACCGAAGTGTCGGGAGTGTGAATAGACATCGCATACTGGCTGGAGGCAATGTCTATTCACTCTCAAGACACTTCGGTAAAGTTAATATGTGAGTAAGTGACAGCACAGCGTGATCTCGCGAGATCACGCTGTGCTGTGAGTACAGATGGCCATGAATGAAAAGAAGTGTATGATGCTGGTTGGTCACTGATTGGTCAGCGTCATACACTTGTATTTACAACGCCCACTTGGACAAAAGTTAAAATTGCTCATAACGTGCTCAAAAATGATTGTTTTTCAAAATAAAAAGCACTGTTGTTATCTACATTACAGCGCCAATCACATTATGTAGGAGATAGGGCACTTATAATCTGGTGACAGAGCCTCTTTGAGTATATCTATATATGTTTGAGCGTGTTTTTATGTGTATGTTTATGTCGCATCCAAACTTTTAATGGTTCAAAAATTGTAATAATATGAAACCTTAGTGATCCACAGGATGATAGATTATATACATTTTTACGGTACAAATAATATGTACAACTTTTATGATTCTATGACTTACTAAAATCTAAAAATATTCAAATACATTTTATGTGGAAGGATACTGTGCACACCACTGATCTCAATGCAGAAATATATTGGAGAATACAGAAGCATATATCTATGATCCATAGTCTAGACTCTATTATTGACACTTTCTGCTCTCCTGGTCATAGCCAGTCACCTCTCTTGACTTTTTAAGCCTTTGTTTACATCCATATGTCAGAGGTAGACGGGTGTATTCCCTGACATAAATCTCCGACATATGCCACTGTATAGCCATTGGCAGTGGCCCACTGTATAGGAACGTGCAGCAGACTATGCTTTCCTAAAGAGTAAAATAAAAAGGTTTGCTGGCGCAAACCACCGTCACGGAGGCCACAATGACTCTCTTTTGGCCTCCGTCGTGTGAATAGGGGCCTATGGCTACATTTGACTTATGTGCTGGAAAATTAGATGATGCATGCATCAAACGTGTTCACATTACGAGATGTGAAAATAGCCTAAGAATAAACATTTGCAATAGTTTCAAAAAATTCAATAGGGAATAGTTTACAATTCCTGTTTTTCAGATGGCTTCAAGTGACAGACAAAATGAGGAGGTTGCCAATAATTTACAGCCTGGGGACCTGATTGAAATATTTCGCCCAGCATACCAGCACTGGGCCCTGTATCTTGGTGATGGTTATGTCATTAATGTTGCACCAATGGGTATGTACGTAGAAGACACTTTTCTGTTTTTCTCTGCTCTTGTTTAAATAGTAAAACTATATGATATACCATATTTTTTGGACTATAAAACGCAGTTTCTATCTTAGAATCTGTGCTGTAATCTTTTTGCTGCGTCTTATGTCCTTAAGGCAAACAGCTGCCGGTGTATGAAGAAGCTAGAGCAAGGTCCTTGCATTGCAATGTAATGGAAACAGCATGTCCTGTGCTGTATGTAAAAAAAATCTCTGGGTTATCTGCTCACTGAACAGTCACATCTGTGAGTTCTGTCATCTCACTGTTCAGTGAGCAAATAACCAAGACATTTGTACACACAGCACAGTAAGTCAGTGTAGGTCCTGATCTGCAAGGACCTGCTAGCCACGCCCCCTCCTATGTACAGAGCAGCAAAAAGAGCATTAGCCTCTCCATATCTCTGATGTCTGGTGAGTTCAGGGGAGGGTGAGAGCACTCTTTATTTCTGTGTGTGGCATTGTATTGGGGAACTGTGGTACCCTATTATTTCAATATTACCCAGGAAATGTACATTTTAAGGCAAAACCTTTCTTTCCTCCTATTTTAAAGTACAATCTTATAGTCCGAAAAATACGGTATGCAGAAAAATGTTACCAAGTGAAATTCCTAACCCTTAAAATCCACGTTAGGAAATGACAATATGGTTTACCTAGTGATTCAATGTACCTCCCTGATAATTCAGTGGATAAAAGTGTATCTTTAGTGATCATGTGGTTTGGTGAGAGATTAAAGGAACACTCTGGTAAATGTTTTTATCTTTTTCATTTGGAAGTACACCAAGTAAAAGGTAGGGCCTGTAATCCTTTTACCTTGCGTTTTAATTCCAAACTATCCTCTATATTCCGGGCTGCCATTTTGTCATATGAACCACATTGTGTCTGCCCAAATCCTACAGCATCCTATGAAATCACAGTACTATATCCTGCATCCAGCACACCATCAGGCCTGGATGTAATTTCTTGGGGTCAGCTCACATGAGGTTTTTGTCGCTAATTTTAACTCAGAAACGTCCTAGGAATCAGCGTCAAAGAACTGCCGAAAATTGATTGGGCGGCTATTGGCTGCTCGAGAGAGAAAAAAAAGTGTCATGTCCTTTCTTTCCACGGTTTCCACCTCTGACCTCCCATTAAAATCAAAGTTTTTTTGCAATGGCCGCAAATGAAGAACTCTGCAAAAAAAAGGCTGAAAAATATGTGCAGGCAGTTTAAAATCTGCCTCAAAATTCCTGAAGGAATTCTGAGGCAGATTTTTTCTGCCTGCAAAAAACTACGTGTTAACAAGACCTTATTTTGTTTTGTATCTAAGTGCTCTTGATGAGGCATGGAAAATCTAATCATAGAGAGAGCAGTAACATATTGAAATTAATGCTGGAACCAAAGCTGAGCGTTATTCTTGTATTAAGCAAATGTTTGGAAGGAATAAAGTGTAATTAGCCTATGGGGCAGTGTTTTAAAGGGCAAAAATAAACGGTCAGCGAGAGGGAGAGAATTATCTTCTTGCTTTTGTCAGCCCTACTCTATAAGACTTGTTTGTCCCTTCTCCTCTATTATTAGGGCTACAAAGAATGATGAATGGTAGTTAGAGATGAGCAAATTGACTCTACATGAATCAAATTCATTCAGAATTCCCCAAAGGTTTTGGATTTTCGCAAAACCAAAACATTTTGGATTTGTCCCGTACGAATCACTCAAAATGGCAGCTGCCGTTTTACAGATCAAAATAAGACAGAAAATAGGAATTACATGAACTTGGATGGCAGCCCGGCGGGCCTCCCCATAGGGCCTTGCAGGCAGCCCTCCTTCTAGCACAGCCAATCATGAGATGTATAGGTGTGAGTCACTGATGACTCAATGGATGACAGTCATATGAGTCATAGCCATTACAAACCGCCTAAGCAGGAAATGCTGCTGCACATAGATAGTGGATTAGTGTCAATGAGTTTGTTTCATAGCAAAGAGAATAGTTAGATATACAAAATTCGATAGATAGATTTTAGAGAGAGATAGGAGTCAGTATTAGTATGTTAGTTAGGCAGGCACAGGCAGCCATTGCTATTAGTGAGTGTTGCTGCAGCTATACAATTCTTACATTAATTTGTGAATCACCAATCTCTATCACATAATTCACAAATTCACTGCAATAATAATAATAATCGACACTACCAAAAATGAATAGTGGCACCAAAAATTAGCGTATTGTTCTGCATCATGCATTTATACGGCGCCGTTTTACTTAAGTCTATGTCCAAGTGACAATTAGTTTTTTCTTCCGATACCACCGTGTTTGTATACAAAACACAAGCAGGCATCTACCCCCAAAAAGAGATAATTTTTAAACCGTTTTTTAATTTTAAAAAAGCACAAAAAATTTGACAGTGCTATGTGTTTTGAAACAGGCTGTTTGTTACCACCGGCTACCCTCAGTTTACCCATAGCCATATACGTTGCTGTCACTTTGACATTACTAATTCTATCTTGAAGTTAAAGAGCTTGAAAAGGGGTTGGATACAGTCCTAGAACCTCAGAGTGTCATACACGACTTTTCAGGGCAATTGGGGGACTTTCGATTTGCAATGAATTTATTGGGACCAAAATCAAATCTCATGGCCGATTCTACTGAATTGAACCTGAAACGGATTTCAGAAAATTCGCTCATCCCTAATGGTTGTCCCTATTGAAATTTGATTTTAAGGTTTGAAGGTACCACTTCAAATATATTTTAAATGAAGTACTCTTTCATTGACAGAGGAAAACACAGCTGCTTCATTTTCTAGCGCAAAGTCTGTCTTCAGCAGAAAAGCTCTTGTAAAGATGCAGCTCCTCAAAGAAGTTGTGGGAAACGATACTTACAAAGTGAACAATAAGTATGATGATACGTACGCTCCACTCCCAGCAGAAGAAATTATTCAGCGGGCAGAGATTCTTATTGGACAGGAAATATGCTATGACCTTCTAGGAAATAACTGTGAACATTTTGTCACCCTGCTTCGTTATGGAGAAGGTGTATCTGATCAGGTAATGTGCTGTCATCTTGTTTATGACATCTTTGCTATATGTCTGAAATATACTATGAATTCTCTAGCAAATCAATTCATGTAATTTACATATATGAATTAGCAGAGGCGTAGCTGGGTTCTCCAGCACCCGGGGCAAAGATTCAGTTTGGCGCCCCACCACCAACCTCTTTCCCGACATCTCCTTCCCCCTCGCCGTGTTTGTTTTCTCTACCAATCGACGTGTCATTTCTTTTTATGTAACTCGAGCATAAAGTTATTTGTACATTTCACAAGCAATATGGTTCTATACACAACACCAGAACCAAGCTCACTACATATATACAGCCCCAGAACAAATACAGCTCAATTTAGTGCAACCCCTGCTGTATAGGTGTGTACGGCGTAAAACTACAGCTCCCAGCATGGCCCGAACAATGGTAAGGATATGCTGGGAGATGCCGTTTCACAAAAAATAAATCCTATCATAATCACACCACCCATCATCTCGCTGCAGATCGTACAGTGACTACAGTGCTGATTAGAGGCAGAATAAACATTTACATTAAGTGACTCACCGGTGACGTCTCAGATTCTAGTTCTTTTTCTCCATTTGGTCCAGACCTCTATGATGACTTCTCCCGGTCACAAACCATTTCTGCAGTTTGCCGCTCACATGTCTTCAGCTTCTCACTTTTCTAACATTTCTGCACCTATAAATAAATATAAAGTTATCATTATACCACACACTACGCCCCTAAGGCTTGGTTCACACGACCTATTTTCAGGTGTAAACGAGGCGTATTATGCCTCGTTTTACACCTGAAAATAGGGCTACAATACGTCGGCAAACATCTGCCCATTCATTTGAATGGGTTTGCCGACATATTGTGCAGACGACCTATAATTTACGCATCGTCGTTTGACAGCTGTCAAACGACAACACGTAAATGGACTGCCTCGGCAAAGAAGTGCAGGGCACTTCTTTGCCACGTAATTTGAGCTGTTCTTCATTGAACTCAATGAAGCACAGCTCAAGATTTACGAGCGTCTCAGACGGCTCGCAAAATGCGAGGAGGAGCATTTACGTGTGAAACGAGGCAGCTGTTAACAGTCTGTCTTTTCACACGTAAATGCCTCTCATCGTGTGAACATACCCTAAACATAATAGCGCCATACACTGCACCTCTAATTATAATAGCACCATACACCGTGTCCCACACACACACTATGCCCCCTGTAGATAGTGCCTGCCATAGAGCCCCCTGTAGATAGTGCCTGCCATAGAGCCCCTGTAGATAGTGCCCCCATATAGACCACCCCTGTATATAGTGTCCCACAAATAACTCCCCCTATAGTGCTCTACAGATAGCCCACCCCTGTATATAGCCCCCTGTAGATATAGCCCACCCCTGTATATAGAGCTCTACAGATAGCCCAACCATGTATGTAGCCCCCCTGTAGATATAGCCCACCCCTGTATATAGTGCTCCACATATAGCCCACCCCTGTATATAGTGTTTCACAGATAGCCCACCCCTGTATATAGCCCCCCGTTGTACATATAGTCCACCCCTGTATATGGTGCTCTATAGACAGCCCACTCCAGTATATAGCCCCCCTGTAGATATAGTCCCCCTGTATATAGCCCCCTGTAGATATAGTCCCCCTGTAGATATAGTCCCCATGTATATAGCCCAGCAGATATAGTCCCCCTGTATATAGCCCAGCCCTGTAGATATAGTCCCCCTCTATATAGCCCCCCTGTAGATATAGTCCCCCTGTATATAGCCCAGCAGATATAGTCCCCCTGTATATAGCCCACCCCTGTAGATATAGTCCCCCTGTATATAGCCCCCCTGTAGATATAGTCCCCCTGTATATAGCCCCCTGTAGATATAGTCTCCCTGTATATAGCCCCACTGTAGATATAGTCCCCCTGTATATAGCCCAGCAGATATAGTCCCCCTGTATATAGCCCAGCCCTGTAGATATAGTCCCCCTGTATATAGCCCAGCCCTGTAGATATAGCCCCCTGTAGATATAGCCCCCCTGTAGATATAGTCCCCCTGTAGATATAGCCCCCATGTAAATATAGCCCCCGCCTGTAGATATAGTCCCCCTGTAGATACAGACACACTTCTATTACAATTTAAAAAAAATAAAAAAAATTCAAACTCACCTTATTCTCGCTCCCACGCCGTCCGGCAGCCATGGAGACCTGCTCTCTTCTGCGCAGGTCTCCTGGGGGTTGAACGCGGCGTCTATGAAAGGCGCTGATTGGCTGGGCAGGATGACTTTCCCTGCCAGTCAGTCAGCGCCTTTCATCGATGGAAGCGTCACTGGTACAAAAGGTACCAGTCGCTTCATTCGTGGAGAGGCGCTGAATGGCTGGGCACGGAATGTGCCCGGTCATTCATTGCTTCTAATTGTACCTGTGTCCTTGCGACACAGGTACAATTATAGTGCAGGAGGAGGGGGCGTTGGCGCCCCCCTCTGAACTGCGCCTGGGGCACATGCCCCGCTTGCCCCCCCCTAGCTACGCCCCTGGAATTAGACCTGCCTTCACACCTGGTTTTGGCTAAAAAAAAAAAATGGATGCAAGATACAGCTCAAACACGCAAGTGTATATGGGGCCTTAGTAAAATTAGACACACTGCTGATATTGCAAAATTAGGGGCATTCCAAAGTACCTTTAGTAACTGAATTACAAACTATTTTCTTTATGATACTGAAAATAAAAAAAACATAAGGAATAAATATACACTGGTGGTTTTTGTGAGCTTGGACTTCAATTGAGTGTTAGAATGAGGCTGGGTTCACACGACCATGTTACATCCGTAAAGTACGGAACGTATTTCGGCCGGAAGACCCGGACCGAACACAGTGCAGGGAGCCGGGCTCCAAGCATCATAGTGATGTACGATGCTAGGAGTCCCTGCCTCGCTGCAGGACAACTGTCCCGTACTGTAATCATGATTACAGTACGGGACAGTAGTTCCACGCAGAGGCAGGGACTCCTAGCGTCGTACATCACTATGATGCAAGGAGCCCGGCTCCCTGCACTGTGTTCGGTCCGGGTCTTACGGCCGAAATACGTTCCGTACATTACGGACGTAACATGGTCGTGTGAACCCAGCCTAAAGGAGCATGTGAGACATGCAGATTTTGTGGCAGATTTGCTGTGATCACATCTGTAGCATAAAGTTACGCCCTTATAGCAGTAAGACCCTTAATTACGGATTAATTCTAAATTTGTTTGCATGGGGCCTTAGCCATTTCCATCTCAGTACTGACATGTAAGAAATTAGAGACCCGTAAGAGAGGCTGCCCAGCCCACAATTCCAGCCTAACTCGAAATGGGCATTTTTATTGCTAGTAAAAGTAAATACCATGCACCATTTGACAACAGATGAACAAAGTGTTTGTTTGTTTTTTAACCTGTTCCTTATTGCAGTCAGTGAAGAAAAAACAGGTCTCTTTTTATTTTGGGCTCCTTACACCATATTGAAATAAAAATGTACTGTTTGTCATCATTTATCCCACCTGTTTGGATCTGTGGTATAGAAAAAAAACCATCACCCAAACAAAGACAAATGTGAACCAAGCCTTACTTCACATTTCTCAACCATAGCAATATTTATATAAGCAGCACTTATAATACACCATCATTGTGCTTATGTTCACCATTGCCAGACCTAACCAGTTAGTATAAAAATATAATGGTTACAGTCCAATATATATATATAATATGTTCTTACTTGCACATTTGTTTTTGTTTTTCTCAGGCCAATAGAGCTATAAGCGCCATTGGGTTTGTAACTGCAGCTGCTGGAGCTTTCTCACTTCTTGGTATTTTTCAAAATAAATCTAGACAAGGACAATATTGACATAGAAGAAAGCAACTGAAACAAGGAACAAAGGACAATAAAAACAACAAAGAACACTGATATTTAATTTGTTCAAAATATTTGATATACATCATTCTTCTCACTTTTGTACAGCTGGAAAGCACAATTATCACTTATGTTTTAATTTTGATGCATGCACTGTGGTTTGTTCATTGCTTTACCTTTTTTTGATGATCCGACAAGTTGAAATTACATTAGGGTTTTACTTCACTGTCAATGGAGACGTTAAATCCTTTTAGGAAAAAAAGGAGTGCATCATTTTTAGGACAATTGCCCTTCAATTATTTACTGAATTTGCAGTTCCTTCGGAGAGGAGGAACCACATTTAAAGTGCACCTAATGCTTCTTTTCTACCTCTATCTATCACATATATAGGAGCAGCAGCAACATGGAGGACATTATACAGCAGTAATTAGTAGTGTAGCTGTGAATCCAGCACTGGGGTGAGATATAACACTAAGGGTATGTGCACACACTAACTGCATTTACGTCTGAAATTACGGAGCTGTTTTCAGGAGAAAACAGCTCCGTCATTTCAGACGTAATTGCTCGTACTCGCATTTTGCGAGGCGTCTTTGACGGCCGTAATTGTGAGCTGTTCTTCATTGGAATCAATGAAATATGGCTCAAATTACATCCAAAAAAGTGTCCTGCACTTCTTTGACATAGCTGTTATTTTACGCGTCGTCATTTGACAGCTGTCAAACGACGACGCGTAAATTACAGGTCGTCGGCACAGTGCGTTGGCAAACCCATTCAAATGAATGGGCAGGTGTTTGCCGAGGTATTGGAGCTGTATTTTCAGGCGTAAATCGAGGCATAATACGCCTCGTTTACGCCTGAAAATAGGTAGTGTGATCCCAGCCTAAGAATTCATTCCGACAAGAGTGTTATACAGACACATGTATTTCAATGGGGCCATTCATACGGCGGTTGTTTCAACGGAGCGTGTAAAGGGTCTGTGGAAAAATAGGACTTGTCCTATTTTCTAGCATTTTGACGCATCCATCCATGGACTATGAAGGATCCGTGATAACGCGTCCCGCACGGGTGCATCTCGAACGTGAAAAAAGTCAGTTTTTTTACGTCCAAGGTTGCACACGCTCGTGAATGTTGCCTTACTGGGAAGCTGTGTCTGTGTGTTTCTCTCTGCCTCTCTCACTACTCCTGCTCCCTCCTCCCCTCTTCATAGACTTCTATGAACATCTGATACCTGATCCCTCAGTGTGCTCATAGTCTGTCTTGTCTTGAGGAGTTGGATTTAACAGTAAACTCAGAGGGAGTGAACAGTTATGAGGGGGGAATGAGTGTGATAAATAGAGAAAGAGGCATTTTTCTGCAATAAGAAAAAGTTTCCTAAATTCGCCTGTACTATTGATTTATGCAAAGTTTGTTGAAAAGTTTGTGACATTTAGAAAGGGCAATGAGAACAATCTCAGCTTGACCACTCTTGCAATAACTAGTGGAGGCATGGGCAACTCTATGTTACATACACCTGTATTCCCACCAGCTCATTCTAAAAAAAATATCTGTATAATTTGAAAGGTTTTGTATTAAGCCCTAATGATCAACTTGAATGTTTATATACAAACTGTGTGATTAGTAAATTGACCTTTTTATTAACCTCCAGTGAAGTCTTTTGACATGGGATAATAGGGGATTCGGAGTCCATAGACAACGTGCCCAATTGTAGACCCCCTTGTGCCAGGCAAGAGCAGAGAGCCACTACAAATAGCATCTCCGACTCTTCCATGTTTTACACAGATTGCCAATTGATTTGAACAGTAATGCACAAGTCATTTCCTACTGGAGGAACTCTCTTACAATCAGTTTATCGTCGTCTGACCCTTTAACAAAAAGAATGTCACAATCGGACAACCCCTTTATTGGTTCAGAAACACTGTACACATCATCAATACTGTACCATACTGTCTTACAATAATTTAGCCACATGGTAATGCTTAAATTGCATTGAGTTAGCCTCTTCCATTTATTGTGTTGTTTTGAATTGTAATCAGATCAACGGTTACTAACTCATAATTCACTTTCTGAGTCCAATACACTTTTTCTACACAATGCACTTTTTTTAATTTGACGTTAAAAGTATTATGACAACAAGGAAAATATTGAAATGTTAAAGAGAGGTTATACAAAGCACTTAGACCATTGAACATAATAGGAAAACATCAAAATCGTACAGTATCGGCCAATCTTTTGTATGCATTCCTGATCATAAAACTCTTGTGATTAAAGCTGACCAAACACATAACAGCGCGACAGTAAACGGCTCATTCAACCAACAGCTATCTCCCTCCTGTACAAACATGTTTATTTCAAAGGGCAGAGGAAAACAAAGCTCTGAGAGAACAAAGGATTAGACATGTATGGCCCTGTTCACATCAGCGTTGCCCTTCCGTTGAGGGGTTCCATCGGAGGTTCCGTCAGGTTAACCCCTTAACGGAAAGGCAAATGGTAACCTTAGCTTCCGTTTGCATCACCATTGATCTCAATGGTGATGGAAACTTTGCTAATGGTTTGGCCATTGTTTTGACGGAATGAATAGCGCAGTCGGAAACCTCTGAAAGAAACTCTCAATGGAAGGGCAACGCTGATGTGAACAGGCCCTTTATCCCCTTGAACAGCCAATTTTCGTTTTTTCATTTTCGTTTTTTCCCGCCTTCCAATAGCCATAACTTTTTTTATATTTCTATCAAAATGTACCATACATTTAATGTACCATATAATGTACTGAAAACTGAAAGAAAATTCTTTGCAGGGTGAAATGGGGAAAAAAACAGCAATTCCACCATTGTTTTTTGAGTTTACTTTTTACAGCATTCACCATGTGGCAAACACTACCTTAACTTTATTCTAAATTTCGATACGATTACGGCTCAGACAGGCCGTCGGAGGGGGCCGCCCCTCTCTCTAACGGCTTAGATGCTGCGGTCACTATTAGCCGCGGTATCTAGGTGGTTAAATGGTCAGGCCGTTAAAGTTAGGTATTGGCTGTATGTTACAGCTGACACGGACTATGGAGTGGGCTCAGCTCATGAGCCCGCTCTATACGTCCCCCGAGCGGCTGTCATGTACAGTTATGTGACGTGTCGATAAGGGGTTAAAGGCTATGGAAACCTTTGACATGGAATAGTAATTTTTATATATGTTAGTGCTTACCTTGCATTAAAAAAGCACTAAGCTTCAGGCTGCAATCTTTATTCCTTCATTCATTTTCAAACCCCCTGTAACGCTCCTAGTTTCAGGCTTTTCATCCTATGGGAATATCCCTCCAGTGGCGTAGCTATAGGGGCAGTGGCGAATTAAGTAGACCATAGGCCCTGGGCTGTTCCACAAATTTGGGCCCCCCTTCCCCACCGCCGCTCTGCCGTGTCTATAGTGAACACCACGTTTTTGTGCCAGCATTGACAAATGAGTGTTACGATTCCTCTTGTCAAAGGGCTGTGTCCCTACATACTGACTGTCTCCAACCATCGCTGACAGTATAACACTGTAGGGATACATCCTCTTGACAATGGGAATGGTAACGCTCATTTGTCTATTAGTCCTGGGTACACAAAGACTTTATGTGGAATACAAGGATTTCCTACAACAGACATGTCAGGAGAGATCCCCTATAGATCCAGTGACTCACAAGTGATGTCTTCTCTGATGGGAGTCGTTCTCTTTTCTTCTCCATCTGACACAGACCAGTATGGCGACTGCTCCTGATGAGACATCTTTGCTCTTCGCTTCTGCAGCCATTTTCAGCTTCTATAGAAACACAAAAATTGAAACTCCAAGGACCAGTACCATTCATTAAAGGGACAACCACTTTTACTCAGACGAATAAATGAGAATGCATACAGAGCCCAGACCTTCTAAACTATTGCTGTCTCCAGTCCAGACCCCTCTACGCAAATACAGCCCCAGAACAAGCACCCTAAACACAGACCACAGAACAAGCACCCTAAATACAGACCTCAGACCAGGCCCCCTAAATACAGACCCCATAAACTAATATAGACACCAGACCCCTAAATACAGACTCCAGACCTGACATTCTAAACTAATACAGACCCCAGACCAGGCCCCCCTAAATACAGACCCCATATACTAATACAGACCCCAGACCAGACACCTAAATACAGATCCCATAACTGACTCTCTAAACTAATACAGAATCCAGACCAGACCCCCTAAATAAAGACCCCCATACACTAATACAGAGCCCAGACCAGACCCCCTAAATATACAGACCTCAGACCAAGCCCCCTAAATATAGAGACCCCAGACCAGACCCCTAAATACAGACCCCAGACCCCTAAATATACAGAACCCAGACCTCCTAAATACAGACACCAGACCCCTAAATACAGACCCCAGACCCCCTAAATATACAGAACCCAGACCTCCTAAATAGACCCCAGACCAGACCCCAGAGAAGACCCCTAAATACAGACCCCTTAAACTAATACAGAACCCCAGGTCCCCTAAATACAGAAACCTTAAACAGACCCCAGACCAGCTCCCCTAAATACAGACCCTAAATTAATACAGAGCCCAGACCTCCTAAATACAGACCCCAGACCAGACTCCTTGAATACAAACCCCAGACCAGACCCACTAAACTAATACAGACCCGCTATATACATAAACCCTAAATACAGACCCCCTCAATATAGACCCCAGACCTCCTAAATACAGACCCAAGACCAGAACACATAAATACAGACCCCTTAAATACCGACCCCCTAAACACAGATCCCAGACCCCTTAAACAAATCCATGATCCCCTTATACTTACCTCTCAACTCACGGTCTTCTCTTTTGTTGTGGTTGTAGGAGCTGCGGTCATGTGACCAGCAGGTCTCTAATAGGTAACAAGAACTGCAGACATAAAGTCATGTGACCTTTATGTCTGCAGGTCCTTTACAGGACATACACAATGACGTTTTGTCGTGGTTTTTGCCACGCTTCGTGGAAAAATCGTGGCAAAAATGCATTGTACTTGGGGTGGCCATGGGCCCCCCGGGAGCCTCGGGTGGACGCCCAAAACGCCCAATGTTGATCCACCATTGTATAGGGGTTGCAGTAGTGTTAGATGAACCATGTCTGTCAACAGTTACTGTAGTACCTTGGGCCTATGTCGTTCCAATATGTGAAAATACATTAACCCCCTGTTACTATAGTAACTCCTCCATATATTTACTTCTTGCCCCTGAGTCAAGTCCTCTTCAGCTACCAGGACCTAGTGCCATGCCCAGAGCTGAAGAGAATCTAGCGCTGCGCCTGGAGCTGAAGAGGACCTGACTCAGGAGTAGGGAGGCTAAGTAAATGTATACTGTCTGCTCAGGCCTTGTATATAATGCCTCATGCACCTGACAGTGTGCTCCGGCAGAGTCCCGTCAGTGATCTGTGGAAAGATAGGACATGTCCTATCTTTTCACGGATCGGAGAATCGGGTCAGTTTTCACGGACGCGATTCACCCGCTAAAGTGAATGGGTTCGTGAAGACTATCGGGTGCCACTCAGATGTCGTTAAAAACTATCATAAGACTATCATTTTTGATATTGTCTCCTGAGGCCCTGTATCTAATCCTATCGTGTGATACAGTCTGCTGAAGCCCTGTATCTTTGTCTATCATGTGTGATGTCTGCTGAGACCCTGTATCTAAGCCTATCATGTCTAATACTGTCTACTCCACCCCGTATCTAAGCCTATCATGTTTGATACTGCCTGCTGAAGCCTTGTATTTAAGTCTATCATGTGTAAAACAGTCTGCTGAGGCCCAGTTTATAAGCCTTTCATGTGTGATACTGTCTTCTGGGCTGCTGTATCTAATACTGTCCAGTTGCATAGCTACAGTGGTGGCAGTCTTATAGATATGCTGTCTCTGATATATAATAATTTTTTTTTTGGCTGGAGACATTTGTCTTGGGATTTGAACCCCTAACCTTTTAAGACCTTAGCAAGAACTATGGCTGCTAGTGCTGCATCGATGGGTCACTTAAGAGACCCGACGATGCAGCTGAAAACTGCGGGTGGGCAGTGGACCTCGGCTGTAAAGAGAAGTTGTATGTGTTGGGCTGGCAGGGCCGATTCTAGCTTTTCTGCTGCCTGAGGCGCAAATTGAAATGGCACACTTCAGATCTTGATTGACGTCCTCCTGGCTGTCCTACATCACTACCAGACTCCTCCAACTCTTGCTTATGTACCGTGCAGAGTACACCTCACTGCACGGTGCGTGCCCATGGAGTTCAAGGCAATGATGCATCTGAGTAAGCTGGAGGAGACTGTTAGTGATGTAAAACAGCCAGCAAGATGTCATTCAAGCATGGAAAAGTGGGTTTGGAGTCAGGACTGTGTGACTTTTCAGGATAGCGGCACCGCCCCATGACCCTTTAAAGAGTAATTAAAAGTTGACATTATAGATATTGCTGCATCTGAAAAAACCATACAGGGGAATGTTTGGAAATATTGTCAGGTCATGTATTACCGCATGGTGGCAGTTCAAGGGGTAAAAACTACCTGACAGATTCACATTAAATAAACAATGAATTGCAACAATTCCATCTACCCTGCAATTTTGTTATTATAAATACATAATATATAAATTACAGGATCAGAACGAAGCTGACATATATACAGCCCCAGAACCAAGCTTAGTACATATATACAGCACCAGAACAAAGCTCAGTACATATATACAGCACCAGAACAAAGCTCAGTATTTACTAGTAAATACACCAAATACAGCTCAGTACAGAGATCATTTACAAATTCAGTGTAACCCCTGCTGAAAAGGTTTGTGCAGTATAAAATTACTGCTCCGAGCATGGCCCAAACAATGGTAAGGATATGCTAGGAGTTGCAGTTTCACAGAAAAAAAAATCATACCACCCACAATCTCGCAGCAGGTCATACAGTGACTACAGTACTGAATAGAGGCAGAGTAAACATTTATATTGAGTGACTCACAGGTGACGTTTTCTCAGATTGGAGTCGTTCTTTTCTCTTCTTTTTCAATGTCCGGTCCAGACCTCATGACAGTTTCTCCTGGCCACCACTCATTTTTTGCAGTTTACCACTCAGATGTCTTCAGCTTTTGACTTTTCAAACATTTCCGCACCTATAAATAAAGATTAAATTCTCAAAGTGCCACACATTACGCCCCTAAATATAATACCGTCATACACTGTGTCCCTGAGTATAAATGAACCATACACTGTGCCCCCCCACACACACACACACACACAGTGCCCCCTGTACATAGAGCCCCTCATAGATAGTTCCATTATAGAGTCCCGCTGTACGTAGTAGATAGAGTACCCCTGTTCGGAAAAAGAAGGAAAAGATCCAGCGCTGTGTTTGGTTAAAAAGGAAAACTGTTCCCAATTTTATTGCAGAAAATAATTAAAAATAGCATGGAGACGCAGTCTCAAGGTGTATATATTAAGCGGGCTGGATGACCTTGGCCTACGCGTTTCGAGCAAGCATGTTGCTCTTAATCATGGCAAAAAGAATATGAGTGCCCCCAATGCTGTGTCTGCTTGATATACGAAGCGAGCTGCCGTTCAAGAGTCAGCATAGGCTGACATTGATTGATAATTAATTCCGCAGGTGGAAACTTTAACCCGTGTGATGAATATGGGTGGAGTGTATTTTCGTTACTATGTGTAACACGGTGAGTTGGCTCTCAGTATCAGCGGTCTACTCGTTAAATTTATGCAAAACTAAAGCACTATTATACTGCTTTTGTTTCTCAGATCGTGCTTGTCAAACCTTGGATCTTTTGATACTAGTTTTATCATAAATACGTGCCAAATTTACGGATTGAAATGGTCAGCGGACAAAAAATATAGACTCAGCATAGAAGGGGCAAACACAAATTGAACATTCCAAATATACAACTAACAAAATAGGAATAAAAATAAATACAGATATAAAAAGACATTTGCAAATCATTATCTGGTAATCTGGCTTCTAATGTATCTGAAGCACATTGAGATATAAACAAATACAACAAAGAATCTGCATGAATGTGATATATAAACAGAACATTATATTGGCGAATGTGAAAATTAAAAATGATGAGGGAAGAAAGTGATTTCCTACCACTATGACAAATTGGACTTGAAGTTAGGAATTCAACACGTATATGTATATGTAAAGTATAGGAATTATAATTCTCTCATGAGTATATATATATTGTATTTAGGAAATCAAACGTGCATGGTTTCGTATAGATAAAAATATCCTATTAGTGTATTTTATTCCATATATTTGTAGACTGAAAGTCGCGGAAGAATGTTCTTGGTATCATATTGGAACATACCTTAGATGTGGGTATATATAATTCCCGAAGTTCCCCATGTTTTCTTTGTTATTATTGTTTAAATATTTATATTTGGTATGGAAACTAAACTGGTGTTCAAGTACACAGGGATGGAACCTGCTACACCGATTTGTGTACAAACTCCCATCGCCGCCGCAAGCCTTCTGTACATGCAGCACAACAAAGGCTGAACAACGGCCATGACGTGACCCTAGACCATCAAAGCCACCCGAGGGCACAACCTAGCCTCAACCAACACAAGAAGCGGTCCGACAAACGCCCCATATAAACGGTGAGTACAATTCCACTACCCCTGTTGGTAGTGGGTAGGGTCCTCCTGTAGGCAGTAGATAGGGACCCCCTGTAAGGTAGAGGCACTGGCAACTGAGAAAAAAACAAAACTTTACATACTCACCTAATCCCATTCCCACGCCGACCTCTAGCAATGCAGGCCTAGTCTCTTCTGACAAAGCTTGCTGTTACTGAATGACGCCAGCAGCGTGATGATGTCATCGCACCGCTTGCATCCTTGATAGGTGCTGAATGGCAGGGCATTCACTGCCTTTCAATGATGCAATCGGCGCAATGACGTAATCCCGCCACTGGCGCCATTGAACGGCAGGGCAGGGAACTAATGTTTCTTGACCTGCCTAGGGATCCATGTAATTGTATCTGCATCCTATAGACGCAGATACAATTATAGTGCAAGAGTGGGTGACGGCGATTTGTTTCAGTGCCACTGCCGCCCCCTCAGAGAGGCAGCAGGCTGCTGTCTGAGACGAAACGCTCATCTCGCCTCATGGCCCTGGTGGGGGATGTCCTAGCTGGACTTGAGCCTTTAGCTACTGTCCCTCCCAGTAATAAATGCTAGATGCGAGGTCTTTGACTCCAGGATGCAGCTGTCTTCATTAGTTCTCATATATCGGAACAACTTTATTTCTACACTAACCTGTGTGATTCCCTCTGCTTTCCTCTACACTCTTATGCCAACAGCCTGTGGGATCTGCCCTTCCTGAAGCTTTCCCCTCTCTACTCTCTGTTTTACTTCTTATCCCTCCTTGCTGATATCTCTAACACTGAGAAAAGTGAGGAACGAGAGCAGATCATGTCCACCCTTCAGGAGCAGTGGACTAACGGATTTGAATTAGAAGCAGCAGCACAGACTGTGCAGCTCCTGTAGATAACTGACTCTACAGCAGCAAAATTGTAGGACATTTTTAATGAAAACTATTTAGAAAACTGCTTAACTTAGCATTTAGGAAGCAAATGAACAATAAAAAAAAAAAAACTTGCAGTTCAAAGGTGTCCATAGCCTCTAAATCCTACATACCTGATCCTCGTTTTCTTTTACATCTGCCATCCAAAGACCGTCGTTTGGCCCACAGAGATACAGAAGTAGCAGTCTTTATCCTTGACTTTTAACACATTAAAAAGGCTCTGTCACCAGATTATAATTGCCCTATCTCTTACATAATCCCATTGGCGCTGTAATGTAGATAAGTGTTTTTTTATTTTGAAAAACAATCAATTTTGAGCAAGTTATGCACAATTTTAGATTTATGCTAATTTCTTTATTAATGGACAACTGGGCGTGTTTTTACTTTTTTACCAACTCGGCATTGTAAAGAGAAGTGTATGACGCTGACCAATCAGCGTCATACACTTCTCTCCATTCATTTTTAGCAGTACTCGCAACACAGCGAGATCATGCTGTGCTGTTCCATACTCCCACCTTAACTTTACTGAAGTGTCCTGAGACTGAATAGACATTGCCTCCAGGCAGGACGCGATGTCTATTCACACTCCCGACACATCGGCAAAGTTTCTGTGGGATTTACTCACACAGCACAGCGTGATCTCGCGAGATCAAGCCGTGCTGTGTGAGTAAGTCGCCAACGTTACCGAAGTGTCGTGAGCGTGAATAGACATCGCTTCCTGGCTGGAGGTGATGTCTATTCACTCTCAAGACACTTCGATAAAATTAATCTGGTAGTATGTGACTGCACAGCTTGATGTCGCGAGATCACGCTGTGTTGCGAGTACTGCTAAAAATGAATAGAGAGAAGTGTATGACGCTGATTGGTCAGCATCATACACTTCTCTTTACAATGCCCAGTTGGTAAAAAAGTAAAAACACGCCCAGTTGTCTATTAAGAAAGTAATCAGCATAAATCTAAAATTGCTCATAACTTGCTCACAATTAATCGTTTTTCAAAATAAAAAAACACACTGTTATCTACATTACAGCGCCAATCACATTATGTAGGAGATAGGGCACTTATAATGCCTCTTTAACCCCTTTCCGCCACAGCCCTTTTTCAGATTTTCATTTTCGTTTTGTCCTCCCCACCTTCCAAAAGCCATAACGTCTTTATTTTTCCATCTATATAGTACTAGGAGGGCTTGATTTTTTTCGGCACGAGTTGTCGTTTTTCATAGCACCATTTATTTTGCCATATAATGTACTAGGAAACGGGAAAAAAATTATTGGTGGGGTAGAAAATGAAAAAAACAACTGATTCCTCCATGGTTTTTTTGCACACCGTTTTTACGGAATTCACTGTGCAATTAAAACAACATGTTAACAACATGTTAACTTTATTCTGTGGGTCAATACGACTATGGCAATACCAAATATATATAGTTTTTTCTATATTTTACTACTGTTACAAGTAAATAACTAAGTGTAAAGAAGAAAATTTATTTTATGTTGCCAAATTCCGAGAGCCATAACTTTTTTCTTTTCCGTCGATTAAGTGATATGTTTGCTTATTTTTTGCGGGATAAGCTGTAGTTTTTAATAATACCATTTTGGTGTACATGCGACGGTTTGATCACTTTTTATTTAATTTTTTGTGGGAGATTAGGTGACAAAAAAATAGAGATTCTGGCGTTTACAATTTTTTTTATTTACGGCGTTCACCGTGCGGGTTAAATTATTATATATTGTAATAGTTCAGACTTTTACGGACGCGGCGATACCAATTATGTTTATTTATTTATATTTTTTACTATGCTCTAGGAGGAAAATGGGAAAAGGTTTTTTTTTTTAACTTTTAATATATACAGTATTTATTTTTTTTTACAAAAAAAACAACAACTTTATTTAACTGATTTTTACTTTTTTTTATTAGTCGCCCTAGGGGACTTCAACCAGCGATCATTAGATCGTTTGCACGATTTGCTGCAATACTAATGTATTGCAGTATATCGTGATTCTGACAGGCAACTATTAAGCCCTGCCGGAGGGCCCCCCGTGAGCCTGCTCCATACTTCCCCTACCTGACTTTGGCATATGGATACGTCAAATGTCAGGAAGGGGTTAAATAAATCATGGCTAGATTTCTTATCTTGACTTTTTCAACGACTTTTCAATGGCTTTTGTTGTATATCACGCTGCAGCAAGTTATCAGAATCAAGTTAAAGATGGCTACATCCGTATAAGATTGTCAGTTGAGATCCACCACCGTTAATTAAATGTGTATGGACAGCTTTTTATGTAACATCAGTTACATCACTATTTCACACATCATAAAGAGTTAACATCATTTGGAACATGACAAGATATTTCCGAAGGAACAAGGACTTTGTGCTAAACTGGAAGGTACAGAACCTCTCAATGTGAATACTAGAAAACAAATTCAACAATTTCTATTGTGCTTGAAAAATCGGAGGCAGTGATACACTCCCTAATGATGATTTACAGGCAAGAACGTAAATGCGAATTGTTTTAACATAAACCCTTATAGGCTTTGAAAATCTTATTTAGCAATAAAAAACATATTTGTAATTTACTTTTATTAAAATGATGTTTACTTTTTTGAGATGCAGCTATAATGCATTTACTATACTGTACATAGAAGATGCATCTCTGCGCTAACAGACGACTTCATCTGTCAACTGCACTGACGTCTCGGCTGTCAGCGCTTATTGTGTCCCTCTGATGCCTTCTATAACATTATTACCTATCATATCTGAGTTGATGCAGTTAGATATGATCGGTAATAGGGTCATAGAAGGCATTTTTCCCTTTACAATATATGCCTGCAACCCTGCATGTCCTAATTGTATTACCATTTTTCTAGGATTTCAGCAGTCTTCTTTGTTTACCAGATCTATGGGCTACCAGTTATTGCCATTAGCAGATACAATTAATTAATACTAACAATTTCACCGTACACTAAGGGGGAATCTATTAATCTTTCTATGCCAGTTTTATGTCGTAGAAAAGTCACAAACTGCCCAAATTTCGGAATTAGTGGTAAAAATTTTGACTTTTTTGGCATTTTAAGGTGCACTCTGCACTTTTGAGAAAGGGATGGCACTCTTAATAAATGTATCACATCTTACTCCAGCAAGCTGTTTATTAAGACCGGTGTATGAAAAGGCTAGTCTTAGGCCTGATTCAGACAAACGTGTCCGCTTTTCGTCCGTGAAAAACAGACCGTATTTCATGCGTTTCGGTTCTGAGTGGTATCAAAGTGCTTTCCGTGTGGCGTCAGTGTTCCTGTTTTTTTTTCTCCCATCATTTCTTTAGCAACTGGTGCGTAAAAATCAAGGACAGCACACAAATGTCGTCCGTGTGCTGTCCCTGTTTTTCACACAACGTGCGTGAAAAAAAATCAAAGAGGTGTGAATAGCCCCATTGAGGTCCCTGTGCTGTCCGTTTTTTTAACGGACAGCACATGGACGTACGTATAATATGTTCGTCTGAATAAGGCCATACGGATTGTAAACTTTGTTATGTGTAAACGGTCACTCACAAATCATATATTTGATGAATATATGAAGAGATTACAGTCTATTGAAATATTTCTTTTATACATTTTGCCCATAAGTATTCTTTTTTTATGTCACACAGACAGTTCAGTTCTGTGGGTTTTATCACTGCACACTACACCATCTAAAGGTGCTTCAGCAGAAACACAAATATGTTTAACTAATAATCGATAGGTACAATAAAGCGACAATTATATCTAAAATACGGGCCGTCTTCCAGTGCTTCCTTAGCTAATCAATATGGTTAGTGAAAATACGGTTTTGCAGTGACATTTCATAGTGCACAAGTTTTAATTTATTTTTAGAACATTTTATTTAAAAAAAAGATATTATAGCCGCGTAACAAAATGTATACGTTAGAAACATCACTGACCAATAACACGTCTTGTTGTCTATGTTAGCTAAACACATGCATGCTGTAAACAATTGTCCGCCTTTTCCTTTTACGTGATGTTTATCAGTTTTAAGATCTCTATTCCTCCTTTTTTTATAGAGCACATTTTCAGCTACATTCAGAATCCAAAGCCAGGTAAGGGCTGATCGATATGGCCACATGTACATAAAACATATCAGTCATAGAGGTAGAATCGAACATATAAGATGCATTTTCATAATAAATTACTTTATTTATGTCCTAAAATTAAAATCAGCTGTAATGTTGCAGCTTGGTCTGACACCGTAAGGGTATGTGCACACACACTAATTACGTCCGTAATTGACGGACGTATTTCGGCCGCAAGTACCGGACCGAACACAGTGCAGGGAGCCGGGCTCCTAGCATCATACTTATGTACGATGCTAGGAGTCCCTGCCTCGCTGCAGGACAACTGTCCCGTATTGTAATCATGTTTTCAGTACGGGACAGTTGTCCTGCAGCGAGGCAGGGACTCCTAGCATCGTATATAACTATGATGCTAGGAGCCCGGCTCCCTGCACTGTGTTCGGTCCGGTACTTGCGGCCGAAAAACGTCCGTCAATTACGGATGTAATTAGTGTGTGTGCACATACCCTAAGTAGTAACATAGAAGTGTAGCAGATCTCTATACCACAGACAATGGCACAAATAGATATGTAGACATGTATAGTATTTGTGATATTTATTTTAAACTACGTTAATTACAGGAGTATTCTCAACTCAGACATTTATGGCATATCCTCAGGACATACCAGGAATGTCTAACGGGTGCGGGTCCCACCTCTGAGACCCACAACTATCTTGAGAATGCATTTAGGCAGTGAACTAGGGGTTTGTGTGGTTCGCTCCTTTTACTTCTACAGGCATTACGGAAACAACTAAGATAGGGTGCCACCTCTATGTTTATTCCACCCGGTCCCCCATATTTCAGATTCAGGACCTGCCATTATCAGAATTGATGGCATATCCTGAGTATATGCTATAAATATCTGAGTTGTGAGAACCCCTTTAATAAAATAAAAAACCTTGCAAAGCACAGCATACCCTTGTGTACTATAAATAGAAGGAGTGTGCAACCTGTGGTTCAGCAACGGTTGTGAAATGCCAACTACAAACATACTCTAATAACTTTTGGGAGTTCTAGTTTCATAACATCTGGAGGGCCACATGTTGGAGACTTCTTATACAAAGATAAAGACCTCCAAGTATGGATCCATAATAGAAGTCCCTACTGTACCTCCATACGGAGGCATACATATTTTTCTGATGGATTCACATGGAATCCATAAGAAAAATAATTGTCATGTTCCATTGCATGCTGAATTACAATAATATTCTCCCCTAGAATAATTAATTTTAGGGGAGAATTTAGCACCATACAGCAGCACACTTTATAGACCCAGAGGGATAGGTTTTCCCTCTGCATGACACCTAACCTCAATGACATTGCAACGGTCTCTATCCTATGCATTATATCAGCTGTTCTGGGTCCTATAGTGAGGAGGGGTAACCTTTTCCTGCAAGGTGATAAAGGCCCCCACAAACAGAGCTGTGCACCACTGCTCTGCTCCCTAGCTGTTCTCCCCATCGGTCGGAGTGGTTGAGGTTTATATTTATAAAATATTTCTGTTTACAGCAGGCAAGTCCCCAGTGTGAACAGTTTGAGAACACCAGTTTTATATCATACCCAGATCCTCTTAATCACTTTTTGAGCACTTTCATGTACCACTTTACCACGTGTGCATTTGTTCTTATCTCACATCCATTTTTAGCTTTTTTTTTTATTTTTTGTTAAAAATATGCTTTTATAGTTTTTATAATGTGTTTATAATAGAAGTAAAGTGATAAGATGTGTATGTGCAAACAGTTTCAGATGTAAATGGCAAGGCTTTTGTTCTTTGTAAATACTCATGCATTGACTATGGTTGGAGTTTAATTCCATTGTAAACAGTATTCTCTGCTCCAGCATCAAAGGTTGGGTTATCGTACACATATTTTTGTACATTATTTTCAAGTTCTGCTTGATTAGAGTAGTGGGTTTGGCTCTGAGGCGGCCAAGTTGGGTCATTCCAAAGAGCTCTTTCTAACACTCTGTACTGACTGCTTGATCGATAGTTAAAACATGATTTCATCATTAGCCACAGTCTTCGGTTTTCGATAAATCCTTCCTGTAAGATAGTAAGATAAATTATTGTCACTGCTTGCAAATGGTATGGTATGGATCAAGAGATTGTTTCTGTATATGCACAGATTTGCTAAATATATTTATTTAGACAAGGCTGCCAGTAGGGGGAGCAAACTCAAGACAGATAAATTCCGAATGAACTCCATAAACATCGTGAAAGATTGGTAGGCGCAACATGCTCAGAACAGATAGCAACAGTGACACAAGGTATAAAGTCCAAAAGCAGAACTTGCTTGTGTTCATTTGGCATCCAGAAGAAGGACAAAACAAAAAATCCTGCTTGTCTGAGCAATAACTCCTCCAGACAGTTATCCTCACTATACCAGGGCAGCTCTAATTGGTACTGGACACACAAAAATGACGTCCTACCCAGTTTTGTACTAATTGGTTACTTGTAGATACATCAGCTGTGAACTGCCCTAGCAACAGACAGAAGTCTTTACTCAGCTGTTACACAGGTTGGCTTCCTGGGATCCCTGTCGGAGAGCTTTGATTCCGCTATCACCCCAGGCTGAAAGCAACTTCTGACTTCCATACACCCTTCTTTAAGGGATTGCACACTTGCACACTTATTTGCACACACCTAATAGTAAAAGACCAAGCTTGAACTGGTTGAGTGGGAGCCCACTCTTCTCTACCCACACTACGAAAACACAATTCTGACTGCTATAAAAAGAAAAACATGACATGTCTTCCTCTATCAAGCAATGATCATGTCTGCCTTCAGTTTGCTCCCCCTAGTGGTAGATTTGTGCTGAATAAATGTGCATATTTAAAGGAAATCTGTCTGCAGTTTTGATCGCTTAAAACTGCTGACAGCTGTAACTATAGTCCAAGGTTTTGGCTATAGTATTGCCAGCAGGGGGTAGTGTGAAACCTCCATGCCACCAAGGGTTTTGACTTGGGGCTACTCCAGGTAGTTGAGTCTAACGGAACCCCTGAGCTTTACCCTTTAACCACTGTTGAAGGATGTGGTCTTCGCTGCAGGGGATTCCTGGGCCGCTACCCCCAACGTCATCTCCATTAGTGATGGCTGACATAGAAGGAGGCAGAGTAATAAATGTAGCTTAAGGTCTGGGCAGACGGAAGGGGTTCCACACAGTATAACGTAGCAATAGGTCTGGGCAGACGGCAGAGGATCAAAACGGAGAACGTAGCGATAATTTAGGGCAGGCGGCAGTCACGGATGGTCAGGATCAGGCAGAAGGTCGGTACACGGAAATATAGCAAAAACTTCAAGCAGGAGAACTGGGGGATTAGTAACGCAAGATAGACTAGAAACGAAATTTCTGTGGCAATGATCGCTAGAGCAGGAGAAGCTTTATAGCAGAGTCAGATGGTGATTACAAATTTTGGGATGCGTTGGCCTTTGAAGAATTGCAGGGTCAGCGCATATGCACCCGCTAGGACAAAGTGTAGTGCGCCGGCAGTTAGAGCGGCCGCCAAATGCAGAGGAAGAAGAGCAGCATTGCAGAAATTTAAGCTGAGGAGAGGTAAGCAATCTGTGGGGAACGGGGAGCTATACAACAGCATTATATAGAAGATGGGGAGAGCAGCGTAACATACCCGTGGTCAGGGCCGGTGTTAGGGCGGCAAACTGGCCAATTGCCCAGGGCCTCATCTTCTTAGGGCCATCTGCCCACTAAAGCAGCTGCTACAGGGCACGAGGGTACCTGCACCACCCAGCACATAAAGTTTATGGGCCGGGTCGCACAGGCTCCTTCATGCCCAGAGAGGGCCCTGGTGCTAGTGACAGCCACATTCAATTGTATCGGAGTCCTCAGAACGTAGATACAATTAAATATTATAGGCTGCAGGCCACGTTAGGCCTGCAGCCTATAAGGCACTTGGAAGAATCCCTATGCAGGCCGGCGTGAGGATGTAAGTGCATCACAATGGCCTGCAAAAAGGGTCCCGTCCGGAGGCTGTGATGCAGCTCCGTCCGTAGCGGGAACGGGGCAAGATAAGTAAAATTTTTTGGGTGGGGGGGCTGTGTGGACCTATATACAAGGGGGGTTGTCGTGTGGCACTATATACAAGGGGGGCTGTATGGAATTTTATACAAGGGAGTGGGCTGTGTGGCACTATACACCAGGGGAGCTCTGTGGCATTATATACAAGGGAGGGGGCTGTGTGGCACTATGTACAAAGGGGAGCTGTGTGGCACTACATACAAGGGGGGGCTGTGTGGCACTGTATACAAGGGAGAGGGGCTATTTGGCACTATATAGAAGGAAGGGGAGAATTATATACAGTAATTCAGCATTTAGGACCCCACTTTTAACTTTGCCCAGGACCACACTTTGTCTAAAACCAGCCCTGCCTGTGGTGACGATAATGCAGGTTACATGACTGAGAAATCGACACTTTAATGCCCCCAGCACCTTAATGTGTTGTGCTTTGGGCTCTCTTTACTGAACACTCCCCAGTTGCTCTTTAATGTTCCTTCGGCGACTACTGGAGCTAACATTTAGAGCAGAGGAGGCACATGTGCTCACCACGCCGGGGACATTAAAACGTAGATATATCAGTGAACCTGCATGACTTCTACCACAAGTATGATTGCGCTGCTCTCTCCTTTCTCTATATAGCGATGTCAGCAGTTTTGAGGAGTTAAAACTGCTGACAGATTCAATTTAACAAATTTGTGTATGCAAATAAATAACTGGATTACAATATAGTATTACATTTAAATGTAAATGTAAAATTGGCCATGCATTTATGTAGTAAAACATGTAATAAAAGTTTCCCTTTTCCCGTTCCCTGCTATCAATTCAGCCCAAATTTCTATATTTAGCATATTATTATAGCATTTGAAACTTATTAAGATGCAGTGGCAAAGGTGAACATACTCAACTATAGGTCATTTAGGAAATGCTACGGACAGTATATGTGATAGCAATATGAGTATGGCACTATATACAAGGAGGGCTGTGTGGCCCTATATAAAAGGGGGCTGTGATGCCACTATATACAAGGGGGGCTGTGTGGCACTATGTACAAGGGGGGCTGTGCCGCACTAATATACAAGGGGGGGCAGTGCGGCACTATTTACAAGGGAGGACTGTGTGGCACTATATACAAGGGGGAGCAGGGTGGCGCTATATACAAAGGGGAGCAGGGTGGTGCTATATACAAGGGGGAGCAAGGTGGCACTATATACAAAGGGGGTTGTATGGCACTATATACAAAGGAGGGTTGTGTGGCACTATATACAAGGGGGGCTTTGTGGCACTATATACAAGGGTGGGCTCCGTGGCACTATGTACAAGGGGGGACTGTGTGGCACTATAAACAAGGGGGGACTGTGTGGCGCTATATACAAGGGGGGGCTGTCTTGCACTATATACAAGGGGGGGGCTGTGTGGCACTATGTACTAAGAGGGGCTGTGTGGCACTATATACAAAGAAGGGTGGCTGTGTGGCACTGTATACATGGGAGGGTTGTGTGGCACTATATACAAGGGAGGGCTGTGTGGCGCTATAGACAAGGGAGGGCTGTGTGGCACTATATACAAGGGTGGGCTGTGTGGCACTATAAACAAGGGGGGACTGTGTGGCACTATAAACAAGGGGGGACTGTGTGGCACTATATACAAGGGGGGCTGTCTTGCACTATATACAAGGGTGGCTGGGTGGCACTATTTACAAGGGAGGGGGGCTGTCTGGCACTATATACATGTGAGGGCTGTGTGGCACTATATACAAGGGCGGGTTGTGTGGCACTATATACAATGGGGGGCTGTGTGGCACGATTTACAAGGGGGGCTGTGTGGCACGATTTACAAGGGGGGCTGTGTGGCACTATCTACAAGGTGGGGCTGTGTGGCACTATCTACTAAGGGTGGGGAATGTGGCACTATCTACTGGGGGGCTGTATGGCACTATATACAAGGGGAGGGCTGTGTGGCAATATCTACAGGGAGCAGTGTGTGGTGCTGTCTACAGGGGGCTGTGTGGCACTGTCTACAGGGGGCTGTGTGGCGCTGTCTACAGGGGGCAGTGTGGCACTGTCTACAGATGCTGTGTGGCACTATCTACAAGGGATGCTCTGGCACTATCTACAGGGGGGCACAAAGGAGGCATGGTTACTGAGGGATCACTTTTGTTGTGTCCAGCACTGGATATCATTAATGCAGTCTGGGGCACTGTGGATTACAAGTTTGTTTAGAGGATGGGGTATATGTGTGGAGGGTGCTGGAAAAGCGAGAAACCAACATGTCTGTGTGTCAAATTCTGCAGAGACGAGTCATGGCTGGAATAAGTCATCACAGTGATCTGGGCCAGATGGAGGAAAAAAAGGTAAAGTAAACGACTCTAATCATAGAAAACATCACCTAAGAAAACATCACCACTATCTATAGGGGGAGCTATTTGTCCTGGATATAAATGTGCTGTAATAACTAACAGGGTCTGAAGAGCTCCTGTGTATAACTGGTATCTACCACTATATTGTCACTATAAGTTAGTAATATTGGTCTTTATATAGTGGTTTTTCATTCAGTGACAGTATGGGGGTATTATTCAGTCACTATGTGGTTATGGTGTGGCAGTATTATTCAGTAACAGCATGGTGGTATGAAGGCTGCACTGTCTATGAGGCGAGATGAGCTTCCATGAGACCGCCACCCCCTCTTGCACTAATTGTACGTGCTTCTGTAGCACACAGATACATGCATTAGCGCTGAATGGCTGGGCACGTTCCGTGCCTGACCATTCAGCGCCTTAAAATGACACTGATTGGCGGGGCAAAATGACTTGCCCCGCCAATCAGCGCCTTTCGACAATGCTAGCTGCGTGATGACAACATTGCGCCCCTACCGTTATAGAAAGGCGCTGCTTGACGTGGCAAGTCATTCTGCCCTGCCAATCAGAGTCTTTCAACTATGCTAGTGGCGCCATGATGTCTTCGCGCCGCTTGCATCGTTCAGCCCCAGCAGACCTGCTCAGAAGAGAGCAGGTCTGCATTCCCACCCGTCAACATGGGAACGGGATCATGTAAGTATGTAAAGTTTTTTTTTCTAATAAAACTGAGTGGCATTATCTACAGGGGGGTCTATATGTGGGGATGAGGAGCACTATCTATAGGGGGAGCTATATGTAGGGCACTATCTACAGGTTTGGCTATATGTGGGACACTATATACAGGGGGAGCTATATGTGAGGCACTATCTACAGGGGTGGCCTATATGAGGAACTCTATCTTTAGGGGGAGCTATTTGTAGAGCACTATCTACAGGGGTGGGCTATATGTGGGACACTATATATATATACAGGGGTGGGTTACCAATGGGGCACTATCTATAGGGGGCTATATGTGAGGCACTATCTACAGAGGTGGGCTATATTCGGAGCACTATCTATAGGGGGAGCTATATGTAGGGCAGAATGGTGGCTCAGTGGTTATCACTATTGCTTTGCAGCTCTGGAGTCCATATGTGGGCACTATCAACAGGGGGCTGTATGTGGGCCACTATTTACAGGGGCTTATATGTAGGGCACTAACTACAGAGGCTCTGTGGGCATCACTATCTACAGGAGGGCTATTGGGGCACTATCTACAGGGGGAACGGTGTGTGTGTTTCTGGGACACAGTTTATGGTACTAGTATAATCAGGCACACAGTGTATGGCGATATTATAATTAGAGGTGCAGTGTACAGCGCTATTATAATTAGAGGTGCAGTGTATGGTGCTATTGTATTTAGGGGCGTTCAGATTTTTATCTTCAATTATAGGTGCAGAAATGTTTTAAAAGTGAATAGCTGAAGACATTTCAGAGGAAAACTGCAGAAATGGGTTGTGGCCGGGAGAAGTCATCATAGAGGTCTGGACCGAATGGAGAAGAAAAGAGAAAAATAACTAGAATCTGAGACGCCACTAGTGAGTCACTTAATGTAAATGTTTATTCTGCCTCTACTCAGTAATGTAGTCACTGCATGATCTGCAGCGCGATCATCAAAACCACAAAAAAGGCCATACTCACTAGGTAGGTGGGTGGGTGAAAACCCGTTCCCATCAGGACGCAGACGGGTCAAAGAATGCTGCAGAAGGAGTGTGCATTAAATAGTGATAGCCCCTCCCACTAGTTTTGAGGGGAGTGGCGGACTAAGTGCTCAAAGGTGTGCGATAAATGAGTGTCAGTGTAGTGCTAGGGTGTGAATGGATGGTAAAAAATAAATATGTATGTATGAAAGTGTCAGAACTGTGTAATAATGTAATAAAAAATAAATAAATAAATAAATAAATAAATGTGATGAATAGGGGTCAGTGCTGTGAATAGTACATGGGGTGTCAGTACTATGTGTAATACGTGGAGGGATAATGTGCTGGTCGTCAGGCATGGCGTATCTTGCCGAATAACAGCCTATTTGTAACGCCGCTAGTGTTAGCTAAAGCGGGCTGCTCTGCATTCCAAACCAAACGCCAGCACATCATGCCCTCCCAGCATATAAGACCCGGCTGCGTCCTGAAAAAAAGTGTAGTATAAGTAGTAAGAAATATCCATGAAACATGGGGTATTAGTTGTTATTTTGGCCAAAATACGCAAAGCTCGCAACCCAACGTCAAGGGTCCCCAGTGCCTTGCGAGTCCCTAACCAGAACTTTTCGTTCCTAATTTAAAAACACAAACAGAAAAAATGGGACATAAAGATCATCAAAACCACAAAAAAGGCCATACTCACTAGGTAGGTGGGTGGGTGGGTGAAAACCCGTTCCCATCAGGACGCAGACGGGTCAAAGAATGCTGCAGAAGGAGTGTGCATTAAATAGTGATAGCCCCTCCCACTAGTCTTGAGGGGAGTGGCGGACTAAGTGCTCAAAGGTGTGCGATAAATGAGTGTCAGTGTAGTGCTAGGGTGTGAATGGATGGTAAAAAATAAATATGTATGTATGAAAGTGTCAGAACTGTGTAATAATGTAATAAAAAATAAATAAATAAATAAATAAATAAATGTGATGAATAGGGGTCAGTGCTGTGAATAGTACATGGGGTGTCAGTACTATGTGTAATACGTGGAGGGATAATGTGCTGGTCGTCAGGCATGAAATGTTTTAAAAGTGAATAGCTGAAGACATTTCAGAGGAAAACTGCAGAAATGGGTTGTGGCCGGGAGAAGTCATCATAGAGGTCTGGACCGAATGGAGAAGAAAAGAGAAAAATAACTAGAATCTGAGACGCCACTACTCAGTAATGTAGTCACTGCATGATCTGCAGCGCGATGATGCGTGGTTTGATGATTATATGACTTTTTTTGTGAAACAGCATCTCCCAGCATATCCTTACCATTGTTTGGGCCATGCTGGGAGCTGTAGTTTTACACCATACAAACCTACAGCAGGGGTTGCACGAAATTGAGCAGTATTTGTTCTGGTGTTTATATATGCACTGAGCTTGGTTCGGCTGCTGTATTTATGTATTGAGCTTGGTTCTGGGGCTGTATATATGTACTAAGCTTGGTTCTGGGGCTGTATATATGTACTGAGCTTGGTTCTCGTGTATTTATGTACTGAGCTTTGTTCTGTTGCTGTATATATGTACTGAGCTTTGTTCTGGTGCTGTATTTATGTAATGAGCTTTGTTCTGGTGCTGTATATATGTATTGAGCTTGGTTCTGGGGCTAGATATACAGATTGAGCTTTGTTCTGGTTATGTATATATGTACTGAGCTTGGTTCTGGTGTTACATATATGTACTGAGCTTGGTTCTGGGGATGTATTTATGTGCTGAGCTTGGTTCTGGGGATGTATTTAAGTACTGAGCTTTGTTCTGGTGCTGTATATATGTATTGAGCTTGGTTCTGGAGCCGTATATGTCAGTGCCTGGTTCTGATGTTGTAATTATATAAGATATATTTATAATAACAAAATTGCAGGGCAGATGGGATTATTTTCATTTCATTGTATATTTAATGGGAACCTATCTGGTAGTTTTAACCCCTTTGACATCCACCATGCGGCAATACATGACCTGACAGTATTTCCAAATGTATGTTTTTTTCAGATGCAGCAAAATCTATAAAGTCCACTTTTAAAACGGTGCACACTTTATGCTAATTACTCAATGAAGTGTCACGGGGTGGTGCCACTATCCGGACGAGTCATATAGTGCTGCCTCCAAACCCACTTTTCCATGTTTGATTGACATCCCCCCTGGCTGATACAACTTTCTCGGATGCGCCATTGCTTGTACTACTTTGGCACGCACCAAGAAGCGAGGTGTACTCTGCCCGGCTTCATCGCTGCACTGCGCATTTCAGGGGAGTACAAGGCAATGGCGCATCCGCAAGAGTTTGAGGAGGCTGGTAGTGATGTAGAACAGCTTCCCCTCTTGGTTTAGGACGTGGATATGCTGGTTTGATGCAACATTTTTTTCAGATGCTTACATACTAGGAACGCATATTTAGGGGTTTAGGTGGGAGTGTGGGGGTTTGCCACTTATCAGGGTGTAAATGTTTTTAATTATTCTTGTGGTGTATTTACTTTAAATAAAAATATATGTTTGTTATATACATAGTCATTCTATGGTATTTTTTTTGCCCTACGTAGAAACCGGTTTGTGTTTTGTGTTTCATACTGTAGAACAGCCAGGGGGATGTCAATAAAAATCTGGTAGATGCCATTTCAATTTTCACCTCAGGCAGGAGAAAAGCTAGAATCGGCCCTGGGTGGTATTATTCAGTCACTATGTGGTGATGGTGCGGTGGTATTATTCAGTAACAGTAGGGGGTATTATTCAGTCACTATGTAGTGGTATTATTCAGTAACAGTATTATTCAGTCACTATGTGGTTATGGTGTGGCAGTATTATTCAGTAACAGTATAGGGGTATTATTTAGTCACTATGTGGTTGTGGTGGTATTATTCAGTAACAGTATGGTGGTATTATTCAGTCATTATGTGGTTATGGTGTGGCGGTATTATTCAGTAACATTATGTGGTTATGCTATGGCGGTATTATTCAGTTACAGTATGGGGGTATTATTCAGTCACTATGTGGTTATGATGTGGAGGTATTATTAAATAACAGTATGGGAGTATTATTCAGTCATTATGTGGTTATGGTGTGGCGGTATTATTCAGTAACATTATGTGGTTATGCTATGGCGGTATTGTTCAGTTACAGTATGGGGGTATTATTCAGTCACTATGTGGTTATGATGTGGAGGTATTATTAAATAACAGTATGGGAGTATTATTCAGTCATTATGTGGTTATGGTGTGGCGGTATTATTCAGTAACATTATGTGGTTATGCTATGGCGGTATTATTCAGTTACAGTATGGGGGTATTATTCAGTCACTATGTGGTTATGATGTGGCGGTATTATTCAGTAACAGTATGGGAGTATTATTCAGTCATTATGTGGTTATGGTGTGGCGGTATTATTTAGTGACATTATGGGGTATTATTCAGTCACTATGTGGTTTTGTGTGGCGGTATTATTCAGTTACAGTATAAGGGTATTATTCAGTCACTATGTGGTTATGATGTGGAGGTATTATTAAGTAACAGTATGGGGGTATTATTCAGTCACTATATGGTTATGGTGTGGTGGTATTATTAAGTAACAGTATAGGGGTATTATTCAGTAAAAGTCTGGTGGTATTATTCAGTCACTATGTGGTTATGGTGTGGCGGTATTTGGACCTTATATTGTGTTATTATTGGTAATATTGGTCTTATAATAGTGAGTTGTGTTCAGTAACAGTATGCAGGTAATATTTCATGTGGTATAGTGGTATGATTTAATAACTGTATATGTATATAGATTTAAAAAATTGTGTGAGAGGGGGGTCCTATGCTTTGGGGCTTGCAACACTCCTGGACGCTCTAGAAATCAGAGATGCAGTTCTCTGACCACCGTCTTCTGAATTGACTGTATTATTGATACAGTAATTCAGCATTTGGGACCCCACTTTTAACTTTGCCCAGAGCCACACGTTGTCTAAAACCGGACCTGCATGTGGTGACGATAATGCAGGTTATATGACTGAGAAATCTACACTTTAATGCCCTCAACCCCTTAATGTGTAGTGCTCTGGGCTCCCTTTACTGAACACTCCCCAGTTCCCCTCTAGTGTTCCTTCGAAGCTGGAGCTGACATTTAGAGCTCTCCGCCCTGGGGACATTAAAACGTAGATATCTCAGTCAACCTGCATGACTTCCACCACAAGTATGATTACGCTGCTCTCTCCTTCCTCTATATAGCAATGTCAACAGTTTTGAGGGGTTAAAACTGTTGACAGATTCCATTTAATAAATCTGTGCATTCAAAGAAATAATAACTGTATTACAATATAGTATTCAATTTACTAGGGTAAAATGGGCCATGCATTTCTGTACTAAAACATGTAATAAAAAAGTGTCCCTTTTCCCGTTCCCTGCTAGCAATTAAGCACAAATTTCTTTATTTAGCATATTATTATAGCACTTGAAACCTATAATGCAGTTGCAAAGGTGAACGTACTCAACTATAGGTCATTTAGGAAATGTTATGCTAAGGACAGTATATGTGATAGCAATATGAGTATTCTTTATTTTGCTCCAATGTAATGGAGCACACATATATTTTGTGAATGGTTACAAGTACTTATGTTTGTAATATTTTAGATCAGGAATGTTTTTGCCGGGTCAAACAACCTTCAAATGTAAACTTTTTCTTGATTGTTTTAGCAGTAGGAAACTTGCATATTTAAGTGTTTATTGTAGGAGAGGGTTATAGGAAGACAAAGAGAATAATCCATGGGAGGAGCTGCAGAATGCTCTTACTGCATAGAGGATGGATAATTACTCTTTCACACTGCAGTATTGTGATTAGTATTTTTCATCAGGTTTTGTGAGCCAAAACCAGGAGTGGGTCCAAAACATGGAAGAGGTGCAAATCTTTCCATTCCACTTTATCTCTGTGTAGGTTCCACTCATGGTTTTGGCTTCCATATACTGAAGCAAAATACTGCCGTGTGAAAGAGGCCTTAAGCTTCGTTAACATCTGCGTTGGGGCTCCATTCATTGGGTTCCATCGGAGCTGTCCGTCAGGGGAACCCATGAACGGAATCCAAACTGAAACAAATGGAAACAATAGGTTTCCGTTTGCATCACCATTGATATCAATGGTGACGGATTAGGTGCAAATGGTTTCCGTTTGTCATCGTTGTTTAAGCGTTCCGTCGTTTTGGTGGAATCAATACCGTAGTCTACTGCGCTATTTATTCTGTCAAAACTATGGAAAACAACCCTTAAACAACGTTGACAAATGGAAACCATTTACACCGGATCCATCACCATTGAAATCAATGGTGATGCAAACGGAATCCTACGGTTTCCGTTTGTCTCAGTTTGGATACTGTTCATGGGTTCCCCTGAAGGAAAGTTCAGACAGAACCCATGAATGGAGTCCCAACGCAGCTGTGAACGAAGCCTAATC